>NW_020191198.1:0-19803 GCF_002263795.3 Bos taurus
ATGCTATGCTCCGACTTCATACGGGGCCGCTTAGCTGCCTTCTTGGCTGCATGACTTTTTAACGTGTTGAATCTACTGTATTGTTCACGTAGAAAATTTTCACCTCTTTTCAGTGACCACCTGTTCTACAAAATAATCCACATGCTTGCCTCCCTTTATTTTTCTGTGACCATGGTTCCCTCTGTGTGTCCACATGGGTGGAAACCTTACTCTGACCCCGAGATGATCCCTGCCGCCGGGCCACACCGCCGACCTCTCATGCTTTGCTGTGGTTCCCCTCCATTGGGGAACTTTCTTTCTGCCCTTGTCTGTGGCTACATGTTGAGAAACACTCTCCAAGCACGTCTCAGTGTTAGGAGCAGAGGAGGCTCTGGGTGGGTACCACACTCACCCACTTTGGTGCAGTCTCAGCCCGCAGCCCTTCATGTCCACCCTCTCCTGCTGTCACCTCGTCTGGAAATTGACCATGACGACGGCAGCAAGAGCCTGCAGCCCCTCTGAGGGCTGGGGTCGGGACAACAGGCAGAGAAGGAACCTCAGGCGCAGAGAAAGGGCACCACCGCCCCAGGTACATGAGCAGCGGGTACACGTTTATAGGAGCATCTGTTTTCCAACAGAGTGAGAGCTCTGACCCCCAATCAATACTCCCTAAAGCTTGCAGGTGACGACAAGACCGGAGGACACTGTGCCCAAGGACCCCGGGGCCCTGAGGAGGCAGGAAGCACCCAGGGGCTTGTTCCCAGGAAGGCGGGCTGGACGGTGATGCGATACAGACAGACGCCCCGAAGGGGCTGCCATGGGGGAAACCCACACCCCGGGGCAGTGGAGGAGTCAGTTTCCTTCCTTATTCCCTGAAGCCTCCTCTGGGCTCTCGGCCACATGGACTCCACTGAGCCCAGGGACACTCTGATCATTGTCCCCTCATAAAGAGCAGATTTGTGGACACAGAGGGGAAGGAGAGGGTGGGGACGAATGAGAGAGTAGCAGGAAACGGCACACCAGCACGTGTAAAACAGACCACGCGGGAATGTGCCCTGTGACTCAGCGAGCTCACACAGGGCTCTGTACACCCTAGAGGGGAGGGAGGTTCTAGAGGGAGGGCATGTGACACACATGGCCGATCCATGCTGAGTATGGCAGAACCAGCACACATATTGTTAAAGTAATGATCCAGCAATTAAAAAAAAAAAGTGTGTCTCTGGTATCTGAGCGCTGTGGGCAGCAAGAGACAGCATCCTCCCCCAAAGCATCTCCAGCGCCTGCAGACCCCGTCCACCGGAGAGGACCCCCGGGACCTGCTGATGGGCGGGCAGAGGAGGAAGCAGACCCCGAGGGGAGGCTTGCAGAGGGAAGGACATGCCCTGCTTGACCACACCTGAAACGGGTGTCTCAGGAACACACTGGGACTGTCACAGGAACAACGCCTGGCTTTCAAGAAGAGGCTGTTCCCCTTCCTGTGGGGACACTGATGTGACAGCCACGTGACAGGAAGCCCCAGCCCCAGAGAGGACACACCCTGTGGTCTGTCTGTCCGGAGGACACCCAGGTCTCCTCCATCCTCACAGCCTGGACCGCAGGGAAGAGACGCCATGGCCCCCGCGCTCCCTGCCCTGCTCTGCCTTGGTGAGATGGGAGGGCAGGGGAGCCCTGGGTCTGGAGGGACCCCCAGCCAGCCTACTCCGTCAGGGGACCCCAGGGCCCCAGGAGACTCCCCGGGTGGAGAGGCGCTGCTCAGAGCTGAGGGCCACACTCTCACAGGGCGGCTCTCTTCCAGGGCTGAGTTGTGGCCTGAGGACCCAGGTGCAGGCCGGTGAGTCTGTCCGGGGGCCCAGCTCCCTCCTCTCGTGGGGACAAGGTCACCCCCAGGCCATGGGCAGGGGGAGGGCAGCCCGGGGGTCATGGAGGGGGAGTCTGGGAGGTCTCGGCTGAGAGCCAGGACCTGGGGGAGAGTCCTGGTGAGCCCACCTCTGATTTCCTTCCAGGGACCCTCCCCAAACCCACCATCTGGGCTGAGCCAGGCTCTGTGGTCTCCTGGGGTAGCCCCGTGACCATCTGGTGTCAGGGTCCCCCCGGGGGCCCAGGAGTTCCATCTGGATAAAGAGGGAAACCCAGTTTCATGGGACAGACAGAAACCCCTGAGAGCCCGGGGACAAGCCAAGTTCTCCATCCAAAACATGGGACAGGACCACGCAGGGAGCTATCAGTGCTACTACAGAACCCGCACTGGCTGGTCAGAGCGCAGTGACCCCCTGCAGCTGGTGGTGACAGGTGAGGGACTCTCGGTGGCCTCGGGCTCTGCCCTCGGGAGGGGGTCTGCTCTCAGGGGCTGTCCCTCTCACAGCACAGCCCTGGGTGGGGGGAGGAGAGGGTGGGGGCCCCACGGAACCAGCTGCCTCCTTCTCTCCTAGGACCCTACATCAAACCCAGCCTCTCAGCCCTGCCGAGCCCTGTAGTGATGTCGGGAGGGAATGTGACCCTTCAGTGTGGCTCCCGTTGGGGATTTAACAGATTCCTTCTAACCAAGGAAGGAGAAGACGAGTCCTTTTGGGGCCTGGATGGACAGCGAACCCCCGACGGGCAGACCCAGGCCCTGTTCCCCGTGGGCCCCGTGACCCCCGGGCACAGGTGGACGTTCAGATGCTACAGCTTTTACAGGCACAGCCCCCGGGTGTGGTCAGCCCCCAGCGACCCCCTGGAGCTCCTGGTCTCAGGTGAGGAATCCCGTCCTGACCCCATACATTTGTGCAGACAAGACAACGTACTGGGGTCTCTGCTCCCAGGGGAGCCCCTGTGAGAGGGTGGGGAGAGGAGCGTGGGGCTCACAGGACAGACACAGAGACTGAGACACGGTGAGGCCTGGGGCCGGGCCGGGAGAGGGGGTCCACAGGGGAAGCGGTCCCTACAACCCAGCGCGTGTCTCTCCCCAAGGCTGTCTGGGAAGCCCTCCCTCCTGACCCCGCAGGGCCCTGTCGTCACCTCTGGACAGAACCTGACCCTCCAGTGTCGCTCTGACGTTGGCTACACCAGATTCGCTCTGTCCGAGGTGGGGGGACAGGACCTCCCCCAGCGCCCTGCCCAGAGGCCCCAGGGGGGGCTCTCTCAGGCCGACTTCCCCCTGGCCCGGTGGGCACCATCCACAGGGGCCAGTACAGATGCTACGGTGGACACGGCCTCTCCTCCAAGTGGTCGGCCCCCAGTGAGACCCTGGAGCTGCTGGTGGCAGGTGAGGAGCCAGCGGGTCAGTCGGGGACCAGACTCTGCACAGGCCCCACTGGGGAGCCCCAGGGATGATGCTGGGACCAGGGGGAGGGGTCCCGGGGAGGGACAGAGAGACAGGGGTTGGGGAGGGGAGAGACTCTGAGAAACAGAGACAGCGCTGAGGGGCCAGAGAGGCCCGCGGAGTCTCGCTCAGAACCAGGCCCGGCGCCCGCACCCCCTTCCTCTCTGCAGGACGGCTCAGAGACAGACCCTCCCTCTCGGTGCGGCCGGGCCCCACGGTGGCCCCCGGGGAGAATGTGACCCTGCTGTGTCAGTCAGGAGAGAGGACGGACACCTTCCTTCTGTCCAAGGAGGGGGCATCCCATCGCCCCCTGCGTCTGCGCTCCCAGGACCAAGACGGTCGGTACCAGGCCGAGTTCTCCTTGAGCCCTGTGACCTCAGCCCACGGGGGCACCTACAGGTGCTACGGCTCACTCAGCACAGACCCCTACCTGCTGTCACAGCCCAGTGAGCCCCTGGCGCTCGTGGTCGCAGGTGAGGCCCAGTCTGTCCGTCTCACTCAGCAGCTCGGGGCTCTGCCCTGGGAGCGCAGGGCGGTGGTGGAGGAGGGGGCGCTGAAGGAGGGGCCCCTGAAGGAGGGGCCTTGGAGCCCGCGCCCCGCCCCTTCCTCCCACACTGCCATCCCGGAGGGGCAGGTGGTCAGTGGGAGGGTCTCGGGGAGGCCACAGGGCCGTGCAGGGCAGAGGTGGGTGAGGTGGGGTCCTCCGGTCAGCCCAGTGTACGCCTTCCTGGGCTCATTCCCAGGACCCAGTCTCCCAGCCACAGACCCAGATCCGAACCTGGGGAGTCTCGGGGCTCTCTGCTCAGGGGAGACAGCCCACCCCAGGGCATTTTAACATTCTCTGAGAGGACAAGGCCCCTCAGATCGTCAAGGGGTGGCAGGGAGTCAGGCAGAGATGGCGCCAGAGCCACAGGCTGCAGGGGCCTGAGGCTGCTGGATGGGGTTCAGTCTGTGGAGAAGCAGGTCCGCCCCCACCACATCCTGCCCCCGGAGGCTGCAGGGATCTCTTCCTCCCGCGGGCAGATTCCAGCTGGCAGACACAGAGGGCTGAGCGAACGTCTGTAGGGGGAGGTGGATCCGTGGGAGCCACCGCTGGGTCCCACCCCGGGACCCCACAGACCACTGATCAGGGGCGGGGTCCCACCCCAGGACCCTGCAAACACCACTCAGGGGCGGGCCGCACCCTGGGACCCCACAGACCACCGCTCATAGGGGTCCACCCCGGGACCCCACAGACCACTGCTCAGGGGAGGGCTCCACCCCACCCTGTGCTGTCGGAGCTCCTTCAGCTCAGGGTCCTGACAGGAACGTCTGAGACAGTAAGATAGAGAGACCCCAGGAGTCTCCCGAGGAGGACACGGCCCACCCACAGCCTCCCTTCACGACACTCGGGCTCGGCTGATACCCTCCCCCAGCACCGCTGTCAGACCCGCGAGTGTGAACAAGGACAGCGTCCCTGTCAGGAGTTGGGCTCGGGGCTGCGTCTTCTCACGGGAGGCAGGTGCCCTGGGCACACACAGTGAGTAACGGGGCCGGCGCTGACCTGTGTGACCTGTGTGACCTGTGTGACCTCACCCCAGACTACACGGTGCAGAATGTCACCCGGATGGGCCTCGCGGCTTCGGTCCTGCTGCTCCTCGGGATCCTTCTCTGCCAGGCTTGGCACGACCACGGAGGAGCCGAGATGCAGCCCGGAGCTGAGCACCGGGACCCCGCACCGCCCAGAGCGCAGGAGCCCGGGACGTGAGCTTCTGGTGTAGGAGCTTCTGGATGAGCCTCTGACCCTGGGGGAGAGATGAGCCGCAGGGTGGGAGGAGGCCCAGGCGTCCCCAGGGGGCTCGGCCTCTGCTCACAGGGCCCCCTCCCTCCTGGGGAGGACACCCCGGCTCCCTGCTGCTCTCACCCCTGGCCCGAGGCACATCCCACATGGCAGGGGTGGGTCCTCACCCTGCATGCCCGCAGGCTCTGTCCACTCGCATGGAGGACGTGAGCCTCATTGTTCATGCCCGCCGTCTCTGGTGTGCGCAATGACCTCCATCTCTTCTCAGAAACAGAATGCTGTTAAAGTAACTGAATAAATGGGTTAAATGGGGCCCTGTTTGGAACAGTTGGATCCTAAACTCTTCCCTGAGCCCCCTCTGGACCCTGCATGCCCCTCCTCCTTGTCCGAGGACACCCGCTGTAGTCTCTCCAGAAACACTGTCAGTGTGAAGGGACACCCTGGCGTTTGAAGTGACCGTCAGGGCTACACTGGTAAATGAGCTCAGGAATATATCGTTTTGTAAAGAGCCCCGATATGGGGTTTCCCTGGTGGTGAAGAATCTGCCAGCCAATGCAAGGGACACGGGTTCAATCCGTGATCCTGAAGACCCCACACGCCAGGGAGCAACTGAATCCATGAGCCGCAGCGACAGAGGCTGGCACGTCCTGGAGCCCGCACACCACCAGAGACGCCAGTGCTGCAGAAGCCCAGACACCAAAGCGAGGGAACAGCCCCACTCACATAACCAGACACACCCCCGCAGCAACACAGACCCAGCATAGACAAAATCATCAGGCAATAAATGCTTAAAGGGCCCAGTGTGAACTGTGTGTCTCTTTGGGGCCAACGCACTCTGTGGCCAACCTCAAGGAGCCTGGGTGAACGCGCTGAAGGCCGGGTGGGAAGGAAGGAGCAGGTGGACTTTCCTACAGGCTGAGTCTGGTGCAGCCAGCCCCCACTGATGGCCCCATGGGCACAGATGTGTCCTTCTCATTACAATCACATAGGATCATCTCCACCTCAGTTTTATGCCCCAGGGACCCTGAAATGAGATGCCCACCTCCTAGTTCATCTGTAAGAGAGGGAAAGAGAAAACCATGGAGCAGACAAGGCTGACTCTGACGAATCCCAGCACATCATGGGTAGGGGTACTCATCAGCCCGGTCAATCTGGAGAGTCGACAGCAACTCTCAGTTAAAGGGAAGAGACACAGCGCTGGCCCACAGTTGTATAACCCAGAGGAAGATGCGTGCACAGCCATGCGTGTACAAGGAGAAAAAGGACACGTGGGTTGTTCACAATAGAAAAAGTTACAGAAATCACTTTCACCAAAATGAATGGTTTGGTGTGTATATATGCGACAGAATTTTATACAAAAAATGCACAAAGCTGGACTGCTACAGGAACACAGGTCAGTTTTCAAGCATGATGGTGAATAAGTGAAACACGACCGTAGGAGTCCAGTCCACGACATGAAATTCAAAAGGGAACAACGTGGACTCAAATACACAAAATAAGAACTGAGACGGGAGGAACAAGAGCTGCTACCGGGTTTCCCTGGTGGCTTGGCGGATAAGAATCCAGCCGCCAACGCAGGGGACGCGGGTTCCATCCCTGCTGCGAGAAGATCCCGCTCAGGCTGCAAATGCTGAGCCCGCGGGCCCAAAGCCGTGCCCTGCGACAAGACACGTCACCAAAGCGAGGAGCCCAGGCACCACAGAGAAGGGAAAACCCTCCTGTGCTCAGCTAAATGGGAGGAAAGCCCCTGGGCAGCGAGGAAGACCCAGCACCGTCCTCTGTTGCTCAGGCGTGTCTGACTCTTTGAGACACCATAGACAGTAGTAGCCCACCAGGCTCCTCTGGGCAGCAAGGAAGACCCAGCACCATCCTCTGTCCCTCAGTCATGTCTGACTCTGTGACCGCATGGACTGTAGCCCACCAGGCTCCTCTAGGCAGCGAGGAAGACCCAGCACCATCTGTCCCTCAGGCGTGTCTGACTCTGTGCGACCACATGGACTGAGGCCACCAGGCTCCTGTGTCCATGAGATTCTCTTACTGGAGTGGGTTGCATTGCCCTCCTCCAGGGGATCTTCCCCACCAAGGGATCAAACTCAGGTTTCCCAAGTAGCAGGCAGATTCTTTACCATCTGAGCCACCAGGGAAGTCCAGCAGAGCCAAAACTAATAAATTTTTAAAAAATGATACCTCAGAGATACAAAAGTTTATAAGAGAGTACTAAGAACCACTGTGTGCTCAGCCATCCCACAGCAAACCTGGAAGACATGCACGAGTCTCTAGAGACACACAGCCCACCAGAACGGAGGCAAGAAGACCCAGACAGCCTGAACAGACCGGCCAATGGAAGCGACACAGAATCTGTAATAACACCAATTGAAACTCCATGCAAACCAGAGGCCAGAACTGGATGGCTTCACGGAGGACTTCTACCAAACTGACAAAGAGGAACTTATATGACCCTCTTCACACTCTCCCAGGAGACTGAAGAGGACGAAACACTCCCAAAGTCCTTCTATGAGCCACCGTCACGCCGATACCTAAACCAGACAAAGACACAACCAAAAAAGAAGTTACAGAACAGAGCGCTTTATGAACATAAACGCAAAATGCACAACAAAATATTAGCTAACCGAATTCAACAACACACAAAAAGAATCACACGCCATGATCAACTTGGATTCATACCAGAGTCACAAGGATAATTCAACATGTGCAAATCGATCAATGTAAGTCACCACATCAACAAGAGAAAAGACAAAACAACATGCTCGTCTTAATAGGTTCAGAGAAAGCACTGATAAAATACAACATCCTTTCATCATAAAAGGTGTCGCCAAAGTGAGTACAGAGGGAAGACATCTCAACGTAATAAAACCGATTTATGACAAGCACACAGTCAACACAGTCCTCAAAGGTAACAAGCGGAAAGCCTTTCTAGAACTCTGGGACAAGGTAAGGATGCCCACTCTCACCATTTGTGTTCAACACACCACTGGAAGTCCTAGTCATAGCAATCAGGCAAGAAAAAAAAAAAGGGATTCAACTTGGGGCAGGAAGGAGGCAAAACTGTCCCTGTATGCAGATGACGTGATACTGCATTTACAAAACCCTGAAGACTGCACACACAAACTGCAGAACCGAGGGAGGGGGCACCTGGTCTGGGGAGTGGGCAGGTGGGTTGTCTGGGTCTGCAGTCTCTTCGTGTGTGTGTGTGTGTGTGTGTGTGTGTGTGTGTGTGTCTGTGTGTCTGTGTGCCCGCGCTTGTGCTCAGTCATGTCCAACTCTTTGTGACTCCACAGACAGTAGCCTGCCAGGCTCATCTGGGCATGGATTCTCCAGGTAAGAATACTGAGGTGGGCTTCCATGTCCTTCTCCAGGGGATCTTCCCCACCCAGGGATCGAACGTGAGTCTCTGCACGTCCTGTGCTGGCAGGCAGATTCTTTACCACTGAGCCGCCTGGGGAGCCCGAGTGCAGCCTACCATCACTCCGTTTCTCTCATTCAAAAACAGCGCAAGATACCTGCTTACTCGTCTCGGTTTTCCCTGTGTATGTGGACTATCAGGGTTTCCCACGGGGCACTAGGGGTGAAGAGCCCACCTGCCAGTGCAGGAGACGTAAGAGACTTGGGTTCAATCCCCGGGTGGGGAAGATCCCCTGGAGGAGGGCATGGCCACCCCCTCCAGTATTCCTGCCTAGTGAATCCCGTGCACAGAGGGGCGTGGCAGGCTACAGGCCGTGGGTCGCAAAGAGTCAGACATGGCTGTAGTGACTGAGCATGCACACTAGTTAACTATCGTTTCTGTTTTCCATTTCTGGGCTCACTGTGACACATTTCAGAAATTTTAATCAGCGCTTTAAGCAAGATGGCAGATCGGGAAGTCCCAGCCCTCACCTCGCACAGAAACACTGATAAACCGGGATTATTTGGGCCTAATGACCTTTAAGCAAACTGAAGAATCCAGCTAGTGAGCTGCAACACCTTGGATGAGCAAAAAAAGCAACAAGAACCACTTCAAAAGGATAAACGGAGGAGGTTCTGTTTCCCTGTCTCCCCTCCCACAAGCTGGCAGAGCTCAGCGCTGAGAGGACCCTCCTTGGGCCCAGGCCCCTCCTCCTCAGGAGGACAGTGGATGCAGCCGCGCCACGTCCCCAGGCTCCGGGGCGCTGCCTCAGAGACTGCCTCGCTGCTCAGCTCACAAGAGCACCAGGCAGCAGACACATGTGGGGCCGCAAAGCAGGAAGAGAAGGGTCGGGGCTCTGTGCGGCCGGCTCGGCCTCGGGGCTTAGAGGAGCATGGGGTCCTCAGACTTCTCCTTCAGGGCAGGGGCACAACGGGGCGGGGGCACAGCATCGTGCCCCGGATGGGAGGGCGGGGGAGCCTCATGTCCACAGAGCATGTCTCTGAGGCTCCAGAATCTCTAACTGGGCTGGGGGCAAAATCCCACCATATATCCGAGAGGAGGCGGCTGCTTCTCCCAGTGCACAGACAGCAAAGCAGAGCCACAACAAACACTGAGAATCGGGAACTATGACTCTGCCCAGGGAAGCAGAGAAATGGCAAGAAAACAGGAGATCTATGAGCTCCCTTATCACGGAAAACAATTGTCCCGAAGCAGCTCAGTGAACTGATCTTCCACAAGGTGCCAAGAACAGAGAATGGTAAAGGACACTGCCTTCAATAAACGGTGCTGGAAGAGCTGCTTCTGCTGTTGCTGCTAAGTTTCTTCAGTTGTGTCCGACTCTGTGCAACCCCATAGACGGCAGCCTGCCAGGCTCCCCTGTCGCTGGGATTCTCCAGGCAAGAACACTGGAAGGGGCTGCCATTTCCTTCTTCACCGCATGAAAGTGAAATGTGAAAGTGAAGTCGCTCAGTCGTGTCTGACTCTATGCGACCCCATGGACTGCAGCCTACCAGGCTCCTCCGTCCTCGGGATTCTCCAGGCAAGAGTACTGGAGTGGGGTGCCGTGGCCTTCTCCTGCTGGAAGAGGTAGATAACAGTAATTGTCTTAAAGAGCTTCAGTGAACTGATCTTCCACTGGGGTGCCCAGAACACAATGGGAAAATCCCTTCAATAAACGGTGCTGGAAGAGCCAGATGACAGCAGGCAGGAGGGTGAAGCTGGACCCTCAGCTCAAACTATAAGTGAAATCATCTCAAAACGCAGCAGAGACACAGGGCCGGAAACGACGAAAGAACAAGAGGAAGACACAGGGGGCGCGTCGTGACATGGTGTGGACAAGGCTTCTTTGGATACGACACCAAAAGCACAGGCAGCAAAGACAGAACCAGACCAGGGGGGTCCGGTAAATAAAACCCACACAACAAAGGAAACAGTCACAGGAAAGGCAATGGGTGCAACGGGAGAAGATGTGTGCAAACCACGCATCTGATAAGGAGCTACTTCTCAAATATACAAGGAGCTCACACAACTCAACGCAAAGTAACACCAACCCGGTTTTTAAATGGGCACAGGACCTGAACAGGTATCTCTCAAAAGATGCCGTCAAATGACCAAACAGACATGGAAAGGCGCTCAACATCCACCAGTCCTCAGGGGAGCACACGCCGGAGCCGGTGAGATGTCACTGCACGTGTTACACACACTCGACTCCCAGGAAAAAGACAGGTGCTGCCAAAATGGGGGGGGAAGAGAACCTTGTGCATGGTGGTTGGGAAGGCGTCGGTGCAGCCACTGTGGAAAACAGTGTGGAGTTTCCTTAAGAAACTAAAAGCAGAACTACCACATGACCCAGCAATTCCACTCTGGGGTATGTATCCAAAGAAGAGGAAGCAAGGACCTCACAGATGTATCTGCACTCCTGTGTTCTGCAGTGTTGTTCCCAGTAGCAGGATGCGGCCACAACCTGGATGTCTGTCGATAGATAAATGCACAAAGAAAATGCCAGACACACACACACACACACACACACACACACACACACACACACACACACACACAGTGGAGTCTCACTTAGCCTTTTAACTAAGGAAATCCTCCTTTTGAGACAACATGGGTGAAACCGGAGGACATTAAGCCGAGTAAAGTAAGCCAGACACAGACAGGCAAATGCAGCAGGAGCTCACTAACCTGTGGAATCTAAAACGGATTCGGAGAGACGGAGGAGAACGTAGTCCCCAGAGGCTGGGAAGAGGATAACGGGGAGGTGCTGGTCATGGGGAACAAAGTTTCAGGGATGCCGACGACTAAGTTCTGGACACCTGATGTGCAGCGATGTGACTAGAGCTGACCGAACTCTACTGTAGACTCAATCCTGCTCAGAGGGTAGCCCGGAAGTGTCCTCACCAGACCCGCAGACCAAGGTGAACTCCGGGAGCTGATGGACACACTAACTATAATTGGCATGACTGCTGTACTTATTTCAGAGCATAGACAGAAGTCACAACGTCAAGCTGTGCATGTGGAACAGATACAATTTTTGTCAATTCAGTGCAGTTCAGTTCAGTCACTCAGTCGTGTCTGACTCTTTGTGACCCCATGGATCGCAGCACGCCAGTCCTCCCTGTCCATCACCACTCCTGGAGTTTACCCAAACTCATGTCCATTGAGTCCGTGATGCCATCCAACCATCTCATCCTCTGTAGTCCCCTTCTCCTC
The DNA here is from genome assembly GCF_002263795.3 of Bos taurus. Taxonomy (NCBI): domain Eukaryota; kingdom Metazoa; phylum Chordata; class Mammalia; order Artiodactyla; family Bovidae; genus Bos; species Bos taurus. Next base: position 11,680 of record NW_020191198.1, read on the forward strand.
CTGCCCTCAATCTTTCCCAGCATCAGGATCTTTTCCAATGAGTCAGCTCTTTGCATTAGGTGGCCAAACTATTGGAGTTTCAGCTTCAGCATCAGTTCTTCCAAAGAAATCCCAGGACTGATCTCCTTCAGAATGGACTGGTTGGACCTCCTTGCAGTCCAAGGGACTCTCAAGAGTCTTCTCCAACACCACAGTTCAAAAGCATCAATTCTTCGGCACTCAGCTTTCTTCAGAGTCCAACTGTCACATCCATACATGACCACTGGAAAAACCATAGCCTTGACTAGACCGACCTTTGTTGGCAAAGTAATGTCTCTGCTTTTGAATATGCTACCTAGGTTGGTCATAACTTTGCTTCCAATGAGTAAGCGTCTTTTAATTTCATGGCTTCAATCACCATCTGCAGTGATTTTGGAGCCCAAAAAATAAAGTCTGACCCTGTTTCCACTGTTTCCCCATCTATTCCCCATGAAGTGATGGGACCAGATGCCATGATCGTAGTTTTCTGAATGTTGACCTTAAAGCCAACTGTTTCACTCTCCTCTTTCACTTTCATCAAGAGGCTTTTTAGTTCCTCTTTACTTTCTGCCATAAGGGTGGTGTCGTCTGCATATCTGAGATCATTGATATTTCTCCCAGCAATCACGATTCCAGCTTGTTTCATCCAGTCCAGGGTTTCTCATGATGTACTCTGCATATAAGTTAATTAAGCAGGGTGACAATATACAGCCTTGACATACTCCTTTTCCTATTTGGAACCAGTCTGTTGTTCCATGTCCAGTTCTAACTGCTGCTTCCTGACCTGCATACAGGTTTCTCAAGAGACAGGTCAGATGATATGGTATTCTCATCTCTTTCAGAATTTTCCACATTTTATTGTGATCCACACAGTCAAAGGCTTTGGCATAGTCAATAAAGCAGAAATAGATGGTTTTTCTGGAACTCTCTTGCTTTTTCAATGATCCAGCGAATGTTGGCAACTTGATCTCTGGTTTCTCTGCCTTTTCTCAAATCAGCTTGAACATCTGGAAGTTCATTGTTCACGTACTTTGAAGCCTGGCTTGGAGAATTTGGAGCACTTCTTTACTAGTGTGTGAGATGACTGCAATTGTGCGGGAGTTTGAGCATTCTTTGGCATTGCCTTTCTTTGGGATTGGAATGAAAACTGACCTTTTCCAGTCCTGTGGCCACTGCTGAGTTTTCCAACTTTGCTGGCATATTGAGTGCAGCCACTTTTCACAGGCATCATCTTTCAGGATTTGGAATAGCTGAACTGGAATTCTATCACCTCCACTAGCTTTGTTCGTAGTGATGCTTTCTAAGGCCCACTTGACTTCACATTCCAGGATGTCTGGCTCAGGAGCCGTGGCTGTGCGGGCGCAGGAGGGCCTAGAGGAGCTATCCCACGTTGAAGATCAGGAAGCGTGGCCGTGAAGAGATACCCCTCGTCCAAGGTAAGGAGCAATGGTGCGCTTTGCTGGAGCAGCTGTGAAGAGATACCCCACGCCCAAGGTAAGAGAAACCCAAGTAAGATGGTAGGTGTTGCAAGAGGGCATCAGAGGGCAAACACACTGAAACCATACTCACAGAAAACTAGTCAATCTAATCACACTTGGGCCACAGCCTTGTCTAACTCAATGAAACTAAGCCATGCCGTGGGGCAACCCAAGACGGGCGGGTCATGGTGGAGAGATCTGACAGAATGTGGTCCACTGGAGAAGGGAATGGCAAACCGCTTCAGTATTCTTGCCTTGAGAACCCCATGAACAGTATGAAAAGGCAAAATGATAGGATACTGAAAGAGAAACTCCCCAGGTCAGTAGGTGCCCAATATGCTACTGGAGATTAGTGGAGAAATAACTCCAGAAAGAATGAAGAGATGGAGCCAAAGCAAAAACAATACCCAGCTGTGGATGTGACTGGTGATAGAAGCAAGGTCCGATGCTGTAAAGAGCAATACTGCATAGGAACCTGGAATGTCAGGTCCATGAATCAAGGCAAATTGGAAGTGGTCAAACAAGAGATGGCAAGAAGTGAATTGACATTCTAGGAATCAGAGAACTGAAATGGACTGGAATGGGTGAATTTAACTCAGATGACCATTTTATCTACTACTGCAGGCAGGAATCCCTCAGAAGAAATGGAGTAGCCATCATGGTCAACAAAAGAGTCCGAAATACAGTACTTGGATGCAATCTCAAAAACGACAGAATGATCTCTGTTCATTTCCAAGGCAAACCATTCAATATCACAGTAATCCAAGTCTATGCCCCAACCAGTAACACTGAAGAAGCTGAAGTTGAACGGTCCTATGAAGACCTACAAGACCTTTTAGAATTAACACCCAAAAAAGATGTCCTTTTCATTATAGGGGACTGGAATGCAAAAGTAGGAAGTCAAGAAACACCTGGAGTAACAGGAAAATTTGGCCTTGGAATACGGAATGAAGCAGGGCAAAGACTAATAGAGTTTTGCCAAGAAAATGCACTGGTCATAACAAACACCCTCTTCCAACAACACAAGAGAAGACTCTACACATGGACATCACCAGGTGGTCAACACCGAAATCCGATTGATTATATTCTTTGCAGCCAAAGATGGAGAAGCTCTATAAGTCAGCAAAAACAAGACCAGGAGCTGACTGTAGCTCAGACCATGAACTCCTTATTGCCAAATTCAGACTTAAATTGAAGAAAGTAGGGAAAACCACTAGACCATTCAGGTATGACCTAAATCAAATCCCTTATGATTATACAGTGGAAGTGAGAAATAGATTTAAGGGCCTAGATCTGATAGATAGAGTGCCTGATGAACTATGGAATGAGGTTCATGACATTGTACAGGAGATAAGGATCAAGACCATTCCCATGGAAAAGAAATGCAAAAAAGCAAAATGGCTGTCTGGGGAGGCCTTACAAATAGCTGTGAAAAGAAGAGACGTGAAAAGCAAAGGAGAAAAGGAAAGATATAAACATCTGAATGCAGAGTTCCAAAGAATAGCAACAAGAGATAAGAAAGCCTTCTTCAGCGATCAATGCAAAGAAATAGAGAAAAACAACAGAATGGGAAAGACTAGGGATCTCTTCAAGAAAATCAGAGATACCAAAGGAACATTTCATGCAAAGATGGGCTCGATAAAGGACAGAAATGGTATGGACCTAACAGAAGCAGAAGATATTAAGAAGAGATGGCAAGAATACACAGAAGAACTGTACAAAAAAGATCTTCATGACCTGGATAATCACGATGGCTTCTTACTACATAGGGTCAATATAAGTACTTTTTGGTGTTTTGAACCTTATTTTCCTTTGCCTACATAATTTTACGAAACATGCTCACACCATGCATACTATTTAGGTATTTGCTTTTTTTTTTTTTCTAATTTATATTTTATTTTAAACTTTACATATTTATTAGTTTGCCAAATATCAAATGAATCCGCCAACAGGTATACATGTGTTCCCCATCCCGACCCTCCTTCCTCTCCTCCCCATACCATCCCTCTGGGCCATCCCAGTGCACCAGCCCAAACATCCAGCATCGTGCATCGAACCTGGGACTGGCAACTCGTTTCCCTTACATGATATTTTACATGTTCATTGCCATCTCCCAAATCTTCCCACCCTCTCCTCTCCCCACAGAGTCCATAAGACTGTTCTATACATCAGTGTCTCTTTTGCTGTCTCGTACACCGGGTTTATTGTTACCCATCTTTCTAATTCCATATATATGCGTTAGTATACCGTATTTATGTTTTTTCCTTCTGGCTACTTCACTCTGTATAATAGGCTCAGTTTCATCCATCTCATTAGAACTGATTCAAATGTATTCTTTTTAATGGCTGAAGTAATACTCCATTGTGTATATGTACCACAGCTTTCTTATCCATTCATCTGCTGATGGACATCTAGGTTGCTTCCATGTCTTGGCTATTATAAACAGTGCTGCGATGAACATTGGGGTACACGTGTCTCTTTTCCCTTCTGGTTTCCTCAGTGTGTATGCCCAGCAGTGGGATTGCTGGATCATAAGGCAGTTCTATTTCCAGTTTTTTAAGGAATCTCCACACTGTTCTCCATAGTGGCTGTACTAGTTTTGCATTCCCACCAACAGTGTAAGAGGGTTCCCTTTTCTCCACACCCTCTCCAGCATTTATTATTGTAGACTTTTGGGATCGCAGCATTCTGACTGGTGTGAAATGGTACCTCATAGTGGTTTGATTTGCATTTCTCTGATAATGAGTGATGTTGAGCATCTTTCATGTGTTTGTTAGCCATCTGTATGTCTTCTTTGGAGAAATGTCTATTTAGTTCTTTGGCCCATTTTTTGATTGGGTCGTTTATTTTTCTGAGTTGAGCTGTAGGAGTGCTTGTATATTTTTGAGATTAGTTGTTTGTCAGTTGCTTCATTTGCTATTATTTTCTCCCCATTCTGAAGGCTGTCTTTTCACCTTGCTGATAGTTTCCTTTGATGTGCAGAAGCTTTTAAGGTTAATTAGGTCCCATTTGTTTATTTTTGCTTTATTTCCAATATTCTGGGAGGTGGGTCATAGAGGTATTTGCTTTTAATCACATGTAATAATGGAAATCCTTCTATATCATTCAATATTTTTAAAAATCGTTTTTAATGGTTGTATGTATGATTTTGTCCTTTTGAGGTACAGTAATTTAACCAATCCCCTCACTCTCATTTAGGTGATTTCCATTTTTAAAGGGCTTCCCTGGTGGTTCAGATGGTAAAACGTCTGCCTCTCTGCCCGCAATGCGGAGACCTGGGTTCGATTCCTGAGTCGGGAAGATCCCCATGGAGAAGGAAATGGCAATCCACTCCAGCACTCTTGCCTGGAAAATCCCATGGACGGAGGAGCCTGACAGGCTACAGTCCATGGGGTCGCAAAAGAGTCGGACACAACTGAGCGACTTCACTTTCACTTTTTCTTTCCATCTTTAAAAACCAATGTTTAGCTACATATTCATGGTAATTCATTAGGATAAGGTATCAAAATAAAACTTGTATGTGTAGCGCAAAAGCCTCTCCTGTAACTTCATGGCCTCAGGCGGCTCCGGACTCCTTGGATCTCAGGTCTCAGAGCGGTAGCTCCAGGCGTATCCTGCAGGGCGTTGGCGCAAGGCTGGAGGGCAACAGGCGCTCTGCAGCCCCTCCCTCCCCTCGCTTGCAGCGTAGCCCTTAGGGATGTTGGTACCTTACCAAACCGCCATCTCCAAAGCCAGTCACAATTTTAATTTCTTCTAGAAAAAATTCAGATTTTGCTGGAGAAGAATTGGTTCTTTATTTGGGTATGTACTTTGCAAATCCCTGGTGGCTCAGACGGTAAAGAATCCGCCTGCAATGTGGGAGACCTGGGTTGCATCCCTGAGTTGGGAAGATCCCTTGAAGGAGGGCGTGGCAATCCACTCCAGTATTCTTGCCTGGAGAAACCCCATGGACAGACGAGCCTGGCGGGCTACAGTCCATGGGGTTGCAAAGAGTCGGACACTACTGAGCAACTGACCACACTTTGAAAATTATACAATACCGGACTCTTTCCTCCCGCCTGCCCCCACCCCCGACTCTCCATTCTCCTATTAGTGCATATAAAATATGTTCCTAGTAGTTCAGCTTACCTCATAGCATATTTACGGGGAGTGAGTGTGATTTGTCTAGAAAAGGAATGGACATCCCCCAAAGATAAAGTGAACAATGAGACTTCATGTCCTCATTTGGGAAGCCACTTAGGGTGTTTTCCCTTATGCTAAGAACAGCTGCGTCATCTTTGGGGAAAGCTAGGTTTTGCAATTGCAGGTTAAATATGCCTATTAGAGGCATAAGACTGAGTGGGATACCAGTTTGACAGTGCTGGTTTTGTATGCTGTGGCCTGACCTAAGCTGGAACTACATTTATTTTATGGTTAGAGTTGGCGAGCGGGAGACGTGCAAGATTTAGGAGGTGAAAGTGAAGTGGCAGCTGTCATTGCCTGCAGTTGGGGTTGGCTGCAGTGAGAGGCAGAGGCAGATATGCTAGTGGGTCCTAGTTTGTTCCTGTTCTTCTGTTTTGCCTCCAGATTTTTCTGCCCAGTCTGCCCTGCTGGCCTACAGGAGCCCCGGGTCCCCCATCAGATGCAGGGCCGCAGCTTTCCTTCATCTTCTTCACCAGCTCCCATCTGTGTCCCACTCTTCCAGCTAGATGTGCTCTTCCCCAGATTTTCCTGCAAGTTCTGAGTTTCCCCTCATACGACTTTGCGAGGGCTCAACAATGGCTTTTCTCTGCTCCTTTCCCTCCTCAGTCTGGGCTTTCCTTCCTCGTCTCCTCCCGTTGTTGTGTAAGTTCTCGTTCTGTAAGTTACTAGACCATAAACTTCAGGTAGGCATACTGTCTGTTTTTATGACAACTATAGCCCCAGTGCCTGGCACCTAGAAGATATTCAATAAACATTTGTTGAATTTGTAAAGGATGTAACACATGTGCTTGGCCCATAATTAGCACTCAGTGAATGATTTGCAATTGGTTTCCAATATTGTTACCTGACAGAATTGAAGAGGACTCTTCCTCATGGGCCTCGGTTCCTGGTGAGGACACAGAGAAGAATCTGAGGTCTTACCCACAGCAAAAACAAGTTTATTGAAGAAAGAACAGAAAGAACAGCCCCAGGGAGAGGTGGCTTCTCTCCAGCAAGAGAAGCACTGGAATGATGAGGTAAGGGGTTTTCAACACAGGGCTTTTACATGTTCATCTAGGAGGGCGTGGACTGACAGTTTTGATTGACAGTTGCAAGTTACATAATGCTGGTCTCTATTACACATATCCTTCCATAATTCAATCTGTTATAATCAGATGTATATAGAGAAATTTATGAACCCTTAATGGGCTCCTGGGAGAAGGCAATGGCACCCACTCCAGTACTCTTGCCTGGGAAATCCCATGGACAGAGGAGCCTGGTAGGCTGCAGTTCATGGATCGCTAGGAGTGGACACGACTGAGCGACTTCACTTTCTACTTTCATGCATTGGAGAAGGAAATGGCAACCCACTCCAGTGTTCTTGCCTGGAGAATCCCAGGGACGGGGGAGCCTGGTGGGCTGCCGTCTATGGGGTCACACAGAGTCGGACACGACTGAAGCGACTTAACAGCGGCAGCAGCAGCAATGGGCTCTGTGTCTCCCTTGAAGACACAACTGTGTGTCAAGGGTGCATGTCCCTGATTTGGAAAAGTCTCCGTGGTTATTTGTAGGATATCTGTGAGTGCTCCTGGGCAGCATTGGGCGTGTCTGGGTGGGATTTCCAGATGAGCTTGGCACTTTTTCAGCTAGGCCACCTCTCATTGCTCTTGCCTTACTTCCTACCTAATAGTGAAAGTGTGAAAGTGCTAGTAGCTCAGTCAGTCCCTTTTGACTCTTTGTGACTCCATGGACTGTAGTCTGCCAGGCTCCTCTGTCCCAGAATTCTCCAGGCAAGAATACTGGAGTGGATAGTCATTCCCTTCTCCAGGGGATCTTTCCAATCCAGGGACTGAACCTGGGTCTCCTGCATTGCAGGCAGATTCTTTACTGACTGAGCAACCAGGGAAGCCCATTCCAAATGTGACTGTGTGGCCTGAGACAGAAGGTACATAACCAACTTGCTTTTACTATCTGGCTTAAAAGCTTATTAGGGAAAACTACTTTTTAATGTGTTTTCATAGGCATTTGAGGATCTCTGGACCTCTAAACTCATCTAGTCCCTGGGAAGCCCAAATTATCTATAGATAGGGTGGTCTGAAAAATTTTGGCTTGCACCTCACTGCCCAATGATACATTCATCATAACTCTTTCCTGCTTTTCCTGGATTTTTTTTTTTTCCTTTTAGTATGTTAAGGTCAGCAGAGTTGTCTTTCCTACTTGTATAAGGTCATGTGGACTTCCTTAAACATTATTTTATATGTAACTAAGTATTTATTCTTAGTTACTCATTGGAAATAACTAAGTATTCTTATTCATTGGAAAAGACCCTGATGCTGGGAAAGATTGAGGGCAGGAAGAGAAGGGGACAACAGAGGATGAGATGATTGGATGGCATCATTGACTCAATGGACATGAGTTTGAGCAAACTCTGAGAGATAGTGAAGGATAGGGAAGCCTGGTGTGGCTC
>NW_020191199.1:0-29283 GCF_002263795.3 Bos taurus
ATCACGTGGCTGATCATACACTGATCACATGCCTGATCATGCACTAATAATGTTGTGGATCATGCACTGATCACTTGGCTGATCATACACTGATCACGTGGCTGATCATACTCTGATCACGTGGCTGATCATGCACTGATCACGTGGCTGATCATGCACTGATCTCTTGGCTGATCATACACTGATCCACGTGGCTGATCATACTCTGATCACGTGGCTGATCATGCACTGATCACGTGCCTGATCATACTCTGATCACGAAGCTGACAATACACTGACCACGGGACTGTGCATGCACTGATCACTTGGCTGATCATGCACTGATCACGTTGCTGATCATGCACTTATCACGTGGCTGATCATGCACTGATCACGTGGCTGATCATACACTGATCACGTGTCTGATCATGCACTAATCATGTTGTGGATCATGCACTGATCACTTGGCTGATCATACACTGACCACGTGGCTGATCATACTCTGATACGTGGCTGATCATGCACTGATCAGGTGGTGATTCATGCACTGATCACTTGGCTGATCATGCACTGATCACGTGGCTGATCATACACTGATCACATGGCTGATCATGCACTGATCACGTTGCTGATCATGCACTGATCACTTGGCTGATCATACACTGATCACGTGGCTGATCATACTCTGATCACGTGGCTGATCATGCACTGTTCACGTGGCTTATCATACTCTGATCACGAAGCTGATTATACCACTGATCACGTGACTGCATGCACTGATCACTTGACTGTGCATGCACTGATCACGTGATGATCATGCACTGATTAATCGTGTACTAGTCACGTGGCTATCCTGCACTGATCACGTAGCTGATCATACAATGATCTCGTGACTGATTCATGCACAGGTCACCTGGCTATCATGCACTGATCACTTGATTGTGCATGCAATAATCACGTGGATGATCATGACTTATCACGTGGCTCATCATGCACTAATCCCATGGCTGATCTTGAACTGATCACGTGACTTAGCATGCAACGATCTCGTGTCTGAATGGTGCTGATCATGTGACTGATCATGAGCTGATCACGTGGCTCTCATGGACTGATGATGTGCCTCAGGAGGCAATAACCAAAGAGCGAGCAGCCACGAATCACACAATCAGCAGGCAATAATCATGGACCTCAGCTGTGATGAATGATGCTGCTCAGCTGGCAAACATCAAGCAACTGAATACGCAGGAATCAGATGGCTCAGCTGGCAATTGTCAAGCAGATGAGCAGGCAGGAATCACGCAGCTCAGCTGGCAATTGTCAAGCAGCTCAGCAGAGAGGCATCACGCAGCTCAGTAGGTCCTGGTCATGTCACTCAGCAGGCACTGTTCACGTGGCTGATCATACACTGATCACGTGACTGATCATGCACTGATCACGTGACTGATCATGCACTGATCTGTTGGCTATCATTCATTGATCACGTGGTTGATCATACCCCGATCACGTGACTGATCATGCACTGATCACGTGGATATCATGCACTGATCACGTGGCTGATCATGCACTGATCACGTGGCTGATCATACTCTGATCACGAAGATGATCATACACTGACCTCGGGACTGTGCATGCACTGATCACTTGGCTGATCATGCACTGATCACGTTGCTGATAATGCACTGATCACGTGGCTGATCATGCACTGATCAGGTGGCTGATCATACTCTGATCACGTGGCTGAACATGCACTGATCACGTGGCTGATTATACTCTGATCACGAAGCTGATCATACACTAACCACGGGACTGTGCATGCACTTCTAACTTGGCTGATCATGCACTGATCACGTTGCTGATAATGCACTGATCACCTGGCTGATCATGCACTGATCAGGTGGCTGATCATACTCTGATCACGTGGCTGAACATGCACTGATCACGTGGCTGATCATACTCTGATCACGAAGCTGATCATACACTAACCACGGGACTGTGCATGCACTTCTCACTTGGCTGATCATGCACTGATCACGTAGCTATCATGCACTGATCACATGCCTATCATGCACTGATCCCATGGCTGATCATGCACTGATTTCGAGACTGATCAGGCACTGGTCATGTGGCTATCATGCACTGATCACCTGGCTCATCATACCCTGATCACGTGACTTATCAAGCACTGATCACGTACCTGATCATGCACTTATCACGTGACTGCTCTTGCACTGATCTCGTGACTGATCATGAACTGATCACGTGGCTGATCATGCACTGATCACGAAGCTGATCATACACTGATCACGTGACTGTGCTTGCACTGATCACGTGGCTGGTCATGCACTCTTCACGTGCCTGATCATGCACTGATCACGTGGCTGATCATGCACTGATCACGAAGCCGATCATACACTGATCACGTGACTGTGCTTGCACTGATCACGTGTCTGGTCATGCACTGATCACGTGACTGATCATGCACTGATCTGTTGTCTATCATTCATTGATCACGTGGTTGATCATACCCTGATCACGTGACTGATCATGCACTGATCACGTGGATATCATGCACTGATCATGTGGCTGATCATGCACTGATCACGTGGCTGATCATGCACTGATCATACACTGATCACGTGGCTGATCATGCACTAATCATGTTGGGGATCATGCACTCATCACGTGGCGGATCATACACTCATCACGTGGCTGATCATGCATTAATCACGTTGGGGATCATGCACTCATCACGTCGATGAACATACACTGAACACGTGGTTGATCATGCACTGATCACGTGTCAGATCGTACACTGATCACGTGTCTGGTCATGCACTGATCACGTGGCTGATCATGCACTAATCACGTTGTGGATCATGCACTGATCACGTGGCTGATCACACACTGATTAGATGGCTGATCATGCACTGATCACGTGACTGATCCTACACTGATCACATGACTGATCATGCACTGATCACGTGCCTGATCATGCACTCATCAGGTGACTGATCATGCACTGATCACGTGCCTGATCATGCACTGATCACGTGGCTGATCATTCACTGACCACGAAGCTGATCATACAATGATCAGGTGACTGTGCATGCACTGATTACTTGGCTGACCATGCACTGATCATGAAGCTGATCATGCACTGATAACCGGGCTATCATACAATGATCATGTGCCTGATCATGCATTCTTCACCTGCACCTGTGGCTGATCATGCTCTGATCACGAAGCTGATAATACACTGATCACGTGACTGAGCATGCACTGATCACATGGCTGATCATGCACTGATCAAGTGGCTGATCATGCGCTGAACATGTAGCTAAACATGCACTAATCACGTTGCTTACCATGCACTGATCACGTGGCTATCATGCACTGATCACGTGGCTGATCATACACTGACTGCCCATACACTGATCACGTGACAGATCATGCACGGATCACGTGGCTATCATGCACTGATCACGTGACTGCGCATGAACTGATCACGCACCTGTTCATGCAATGTTTTCGTGGCTATCATGCACTGATCACATGACTTCGCATGCCATGATCACGTGACTGATCATGCACTGATCACGTGGCTAATCATACATTGATCATGTAACTCATCATGCACTGATCACGAAGTTGATCATACACTGATCACATGACATTGCATGCACTGATCACGTGGCTGATCATGCACTGATCATGTGGCAGATCATGCACTAATCACGTGGTTGATCATACACTAACCACGTGGCTGATCTTGCACTAATCATGTTGCGGATCTTGCACTTCTCACGTGGCTGATCATACACTGATGACGTTGCTGATCATGCATGGATCACGTGGCTGATCATACACTAATCACGTGGCTAATCATGCACTAATCACGTTACTTATCATGCAATGATCACGTGGCTATCATGCACTGATCACGTGTCTATCATGCACTGAACACGTGGCTGATCATACACTGATCACGTGACTGCCCATGCACTAATCAGGTGACTGCACATTCACTGATCATGTAATTGAAGGCAATGATAACGTGGCTATAATGCACTGATCACGTGGCTGACCATGCACTGCTCATGTGACTGAGCATGCACTGATCACGTAGATATCATGCACTGATCACTTGTCTATCAAGCAGTGAACACATGGATCATCATACACTGATCACGTGACTGCACATGCACTGATCACGTGGCTGATCATACAGTGACACGTGGCTGATCACGCACTGATTACGTGGCTGATCATGCACTGATCACGTAGCTACATTCATGCACTGATCACATGCCTATCATGCACTGATCCCATGGCTGATCATGCACTGATTTCGAGACTGATCAGGCACTGGTCATGTGGCTATCATGCACTGATCACCTGGCTCATCATACCCTGATCACGTGACTTATCAAGCACTGATCACGTACCTGATCATGCACTTATCACGTGACTGCTCTTGCACTGATCTCGTGACTGATCATGAACTGATCACGTGGCTGATCATGCACTGATCACGAAGCTGATCATACACTGATTACGTGGCTGATCATGGACTAATCAAGTTGGGGATCATGCACTCATCATGTGGCTGATCATACACAGATCACGTGGCTGATCATAGAGTAATCACGTTGGGGACCATGCACTCATCACGTCGCTGAACAAACACTGATCACGTGGCTGATCATGCACTGATCACGTGTCTGATCGTACACTGATAACGTGGCTTTGCATGCACTGATCACGTGGCTGATCATGCACTAATTACTTTGTGGATCATGCACTCATCACGTGGCTGATATGCACTCATCTCGAAGCTGATCATACTGATCACGTTACTGTGCATGCGCTGATCACGTGGCTGATCATACACTGATCACGTGGCTGATCATGCACTAATCACGTTGGGGATCATGCACTCATCACGTGGCTGATCATACACTGATCACGTGGCTGATCATGCACTAATTACTTTGCGGATCATGCACTCATCACGTGGCTGATATGCACTCATCTCGAAGCTGATCATACACTGATCACGTTACTGTGCATGCGCTGATCACGTGGCTGATCATGCACTAATCACGTTGGGGATCATGCACTCATCACGTGGCTGATCATACACTGATCACGTGGCTGATCATGCACTAATTACTTTGCGGATCATGCACTCATCACGTGGCTGATCATGCACAGATCACGAAGCTGATCATACACTGATCACGTGGCTGATCATGCACTGATCACGTGGCTGATCATACACTGATCACGTGGCTGATCATGCACTAATCACGTTGGGGATCATGCACTCATCACGTGGCTGATCATACACTCATCACGTGGCTGATCATGCAGTATTCACGTTGGAGATCATGCACTCATCACGTCGCTGCACATACACTGAACACGTGGCTGATCATCCACTAATCACGTTGCTTATCATGCACTGATCAGGTTCCTATCATGCACTGATCACGTGGCTGATCATAAACTGATCATGTGACTGCTGCCATGCACTGATACTGTAACTGATCATGCACTGATCAGGTAACCGAGCATGCACCGATCATGTACCTTTCATGCATTGATCACTTGGCTATCATGCACTGATCACGTGGCTGATCATACACTGATCACGTGACTGCACATGCACTGATCCCGTAGCTGATAATACAGTGATCACGTAGCTGATCATGCACTGATCACGTGGCAGATCATGCACTAATCATCTTGCTGATCATGCACTGGTCATGTGGCTATCATGCACTGTTTCCGTGGCTGACCATGCACTGATCACGTAGCTATCCTGCACTGATCACATGTCTATCATGCACTGATCACGTGGCTATCATGCACTAATCATGTTGGGGATCATGCACTGGTCACGTGGCTGATAATGCACTGATCACGTGGCTGATCATGCACTGATCACGTGGCTGATCATACTCTGATCACATGGCTGATCATGCACTGATCACGTGGCTGATCATACTCTGATCACGTGGCTGATCATGCACTGATCACGTGGCTGATCATACACTGATCACATGCCTGATCATGCACTAATAATGTTGTGGATCATGCACTGATCACTTGGCTGATCATACACTGATCACGTGGCTGATCATACTCTGATCACGTGGCTGATCATGCACTGATCACGTGGCTGATCATGCACTGATCTCTTGGCTGATCATACACTGATCACGTGGCTGATCATACTCTGATCACGTGGCTGATCATGCACTGATCACGTGCCTGATCATACTCTGATCACGAAGCTGACAATACACTGACCACGGGACTGTGCATGCACTGATCACTTGGCTGATCATGCACTGATCACGTTGCTGATCATGCACTTATCACGTGGCTGATCATGCACTGATCACGTGGCTGATCATACACTGATCACGTGTCTGATCATGCACTAATCATGTTGTGGATCATGCACTGATCACTTGGCTGATCATACACTGACCACGTGGCTGATCATACTCTGATACGTGGCTGATCATGCACTGATCAGGTGGTGATCATGCACTGATCACTTGGCTGATCATGCACTGATCACGTGGCTGATCATACACTGATCACATGGCTGATCATGCACTGATCACGTTGCTGATCATGCACTGATCACTTGGCTGATCATACACTGATCACGTGGCTGATCATACTCTGATCACGTGGCTGATCATGCACTGATCACGTGGCTTATCATACTCTGATCACGAAGCTGATTATACACTGATCACGTGACTGCATGCACTGATCACTTGACTGTGCATGCACTGATCACGTGGATGATCATGCACTGATTAATCGTGTACTAGTCACGTGGCTATCCTGCACTGATCACGTAGCTGATCATACAATGATCTCGTGACTGATCATGCACAGGTCACCTGGCTATCATGCACTGATCACTTGATTGTGCATGCAATAATCACGTGGATGATCATGCACTTATCACGTGGCTCATCATGCACTAATCCCATGGCTGATCTTGAACTGATCACGTGACTTAGCATGCAACGATCTCGTGTCTGAATGGTGCTGATCATGTGACTGATCATGAGCTGATCACTGGCTCTTCATGGACTGATGATTGTGCCTCAGGAGGCAATAACCAAAGAGCCGAGCAGGCACGAATCACACAATCAGCAGGCAATAATCATGGACCTCAGCTGTTGGATGAATGATGCTGCTCAGGCTGGGCAAACATCAAGCAACTGAATACGCAGGAATCAGATGGCTCAGCTGGCAATTGTCAAGCAGATGAGGCAGGCAGGAATCACGCAGCTCAGCTGGCAATTGTCAAGCAGCTCAGCAGAGAGGCATCACGCAGCTCAGTAAGGTCCTGGTCATGTCACTCAGCAGGCATGTTCACGTGGCTGATCATACACTGATCACGTGACTGATCATGCACTGATCACGTGACTGATCATGCACTGATCTGTTGGCTATCATTCATTGATCACGTGGTTGATCATAACCCGATCACGTGACTGATCATGCACTGATCACGTGGATATCATGCACTGATCCACGTGGCTGATCATGCACTGATCACGTGGCTGATCATACTCTGATCACGAAGATGATCATACACTGACCTCGGGACTGTTGCATGCACTGATCACTTGGCTGAATCATTGCACTGATCACGTTGTGATAATGCACTGATCACGTGGCTGATCATGCACTGATCAGGTGGCTGATCATTACTCTGATCACGTGGCTGAACATGCACTGATCACGTGGCTGATTATACTCTGATCACGAAGCTGATCATACACTAACCACGGGACTGTGCATGCACTTCTAACTTGGCTGATCATGCACTGATCACGTTGCTGATAATGCACTGATCACCTGGCTGATCATGCACTGATCAGGTGGTGATCATACTCTGATCACGTGGCTGAACATGCACTGATCACGTGGCTGATCATACTCTGATCACGAAGCTGATCATACACTAACCACGGGACTGTGCATGCACTTTCTCACTTGGCTGATCATGCACTGATCACGTTGCTGATCATGCACTAATCACGTGGCTGATCATACATTGATCACGTGCTGATCATGCACTAATCAGGTTAGGGATCATGCACTCATCACATGGCTGATCTTACACTGATCACGTGGCTGATCATGCACTGATCACATGTCTGATCATGCACTGATCACGTGGCTGATCATGCACTAATCACGTTGCTTATCATGCACTGATCAGGTTCCATTCATGCACTGATCACGTGGCTGATCATAAACTGATCACGTGACTGCCCATTCACTGATACTGTAAACTGATCATGCACTGATCATGTAACTGAGCATGCACTGATCATGTACCTATCATGCATTGATCACTTGGCTACCATGCACTGATCACGTGGCTGATCATACACTGATAACGTGACTGCACATGCACTGATCCCTCGCTGATCATAACAGTGATCACGTAGCTGATCATGCACTGATCACGTGGCAGTTCATGCACTGATCACTAGGCTGATCATGCACTGATAACCTGACTATCATACACTGATCACGTGATGATCATGCACTCTTCACGTGCCTGATCATGCACTGATCACGTGGCTGATCATGCACTGATCACGAAGCTGATCATACACTGATCACGTGACTGTGCTTGCACTGATCCGTGGCTGGTCATGCACTGATCACGTGGCTGATCATGCACTGATCTGGTGGCTATCATTCATTGATCACGTGGGTTGAACATACGCGATCTCGTGACTGATCATGCACTGATCACGTGGATATCAATGCACTGATCACGTGGCTGATCATGCACTGATAACCTGGCTATCGTAAACTAATCACGTGAACTGATCATGCACACTTCGCGTGCCTGATCATGACTGACAAGTGGCTGATCATGCTCTGATCACGAAGCTGATCATACACTGACCACCATGACGTGCTTGCACTGATCACGTGGCTGGTCATGCACTGATCACGTGGTTGATCATGCACTAATCACCTTGTGGATCATGCACTGCCACGTGGCTGATCACACACTGATTACGTGGCTGATTCATGCACTGATCACGTGGCTGATCATACACTGGATCACATGGACTGATCATGCACTTGATCACGTGTCCTGAAACATGCACTGATCACGTGGCTGATCATGCACTAATTACTTTGCAGATCATGCACTCATCAACGTGGCAGATCATGCACTGACAACGTGACTGCAATGCACTGATCCCGTCGCTGATCATACACTGATCACCTGACTGTGCTTGCACTGATCATGTGGACTGGTCATGCAATGATCACGTGGCTGATCACACACTGATTACTTAGCTGATCATGCAACTGATCACGTGGCTGATCATACACTGATCACAGGACAGATCATGCACTGATCACCGTGCCTGGTCATGCACTGATCACGTGGCTGATCATGCAACTGATCACAAAGCTGATCATACACTGATTCACGTGACTGTTGCATGCACTGAACCACGCGGCTGATCATGCACTGATCACGTGGATGATCATACACTGATCACGTGGCTGATCATGCACTAATCACGTTGGTGATCATGCACTCATCACGGGGCTGATCATACACTCATCACGTGGCTGAACATGACAGTAATCAGTTGGCGGATCATGCACTAATCACGTCGCTGAACATTACACTGAACACGGGTTGATCATTCACTAATCACGTGGCTTGATCATACATTGATCAACGTGGCTGAATCATGCACTAATCAGGTTGGGGATCATGCACTCATCACATGGCTGAATCATACACTGATCACGTGGCTGATCATGCACTATCACTTTTGCTTATCATGCACTGATCAGCTTCCTATCATGCAATGATCACGTGGCTGATCATAAACTGATCACGTGACTGCCCATTCAATGATCCGTAACTGATCATGCACTGATCATGTAACTGAGCATGCACCGATCATGTACCTATCATGCATTGATCACTTGGCTATCATGCACTGATAACCTGACTGCACATGCACTGATCACGTGGCAGATCATGCACTGATCACCTGGCTGACCCATGCACTGATCACGAAGCTGATCATACACTGATCACGTGACTGTGCTTGCACTGATCACGTGGCTGGTCATGCACTCTTCACGTGCCTGATCATGCATGATCACGTGGCTGATCATGCACTGATCACGAAGCTGATCATACACTGATCACGTGACTGTGCTTGCACTGATCACGTGGCTGGTCATGCACTGATCACGTGCCTGATCAATGCACCTAATCACGTTGTGGATCATGCACTGATCACGTGGCTGATCACACACTGATTACGTGGGCTGATCATGCAGTAATCACGTGACTGATCATACACTGATCACATGACTGATCATGCACTGATCACGTACTGATCATGCAGTGATCTCGTGGCTGATCATACACTGATAACGTGACTGCACATGCACGGTTCACGTAATTGTAGGCAATGATCATGCACCGATCATGTACCTATCCTTGCACTGATCACATGTCTATCATTGCACTGATCAGTGGCTATCATGCACTAATCATGTTGCGGATCATGCACTGATCACATGGCTTGAAAAATGCACTGATCACGTGGCTGATCATACTCTGATCACGAAGCTGATCATACACTGACCACGGGACTGTCCATGGACTGATCACTTGGCTGATTCATGCACTGATCACGTTGCTGATCATGCACTGATTCAACGTGGGCTGATCATTGCACTGATCACATAGCTGATCTTACACTGATCACGTCGCTGATCATGAACTGATCACGTGACTCAGCATGCAGTGATTCGTGTCTGAATGGTGCTGATCAATGTGCCCTAATCAAGAACTGATCACGTGGCTATTAATGCACCAGATCATGTGGATGATCATGCACTGCATCACTTTACTGATCAGGCCCTGATCACGTGACTGATCATTCACTGATCACAGTGGCTATCATGCACTATCACGTGACTGCACATGGCACTGTTCACGTAATTGTAGGCAACGATCACGTGGCTATCATGCCCTGATCACGTGTCTCTCATGCACGGAACACGTGGCTAATCATACACTGATCACGTGAGTGCCCATGCACGAATCACGTGACTGCACATGCACTGATCACATAATTGAAGGCAATGATAACGTGGCTGTCATGCATGGATCACGTGGCTGATCATGCACTGCTCATGTGACTGAGCATGCACTGATCACTTAGCTATCATGCATTGATTACTTGGCTATCATGTACTGAACACGTGGCTGATCATACCTGATCACATGACTACACATGCACTGATCACGTGGCTGATCATACACAGATCAAGTGGCTGATCATGCACTGATTACGTGGCTGATCATGCACTGATCACGTAGCTATCATGCACTGATCAAATGGCTATCATGCACTGATCCCGTGACTGAACATGCACTGATCACGTGACTGATCATGCACTAGTCATGTAGTTATCATGCACTGATCACGTGGCTGATCATACACTGATCACGTGACTGATCATGCACTGATCACCTGGCTGATCGTGCACTGATAACCTGGCTATAATCCACTGATCACGTGACATATCATGCACTCTTCACGTGGCTGATCATGCACTGATCACGTGGCTGATCATGCACTGATCACGTGCCTGATCATGCACTGATCACGTGGCTGATCATGCACTAATTACTTTGCAGTTCATGCACTCATCACGTAGATGATCATGCACTGATCACGAAGCTGATCATACACTGATCACGTTACTGTGCATGCGCTGATCACCCGGCTGATCATGCACTGATCACGTGGCTGATCATACACTGATCATGTGTCTGATCATGCACTAATTTCTTTGCGGATCATGCACTCATCACGTGGCTGATCATGCACTGATCACGTGGCTGATCACACACTAATTACGTGGCTGATCATGCACTGATCACATGACAGATCATGCACTGAACACGTGCCTGATCATGCACTGATCAAGTGGCTGATCATGCACTGATCACGTGGCTGATCATACTCTGATCACGAAGCTGATCATACACTGACCACGGGACTGTGCATGCACTGATCACTTTGCTGATCATGCACTGATCACGTGGCTGATCATGCACTGATCACGTGGCTGATCATGCACTGATCACGTGGCTGATCATGCACTGATCACGTGTCTGATCATACACTGATCACGTGCCTGATCATGCACTAATCATGTTGTGGATCATGCACTGATCACTTGGCTGATCATACACAGATAACCTGACTGCACATGCACTGATCAAGTCGCTGATCATACAGTGATCACGTAGCTGATCATGCACTGATCACGTGGCAGATCATACACTGATCACCTGGCTGACCATGCCACTGATCATGTGGGCAGATCATGCACCTAATCACGTGGTTGATCATACACTAACCACGTGGCTGATCTTGCACTAATCATGTTGCGGATCTTGCAACTTCTCACGTGGCTGATCATACACTGATGACGTTGCTGATCCATGCATGGATCAGTGGCTGATCATACAACTAATCACGTGGCTAATCATGCACTAATCACGTTACTTATCATGCCAATGATCACGTGGCTATCATGCACTTGCCATGCACCGTGTCTACATGCCACTGAACACGTGGCTGATCATACACTGATCACCGTGACTGCCCATGCACTAATCAGGTGACTGCACATTCACTGATCATGTAATTGAAGGCAATGATAAGTGGCTATAATGCACTGATCACGTGCTGCCATGCACGCTCATGTGACTGAGCATGCACTGATCACGTAGATATCATGCCACTGATCACTTGTTATCAAGCAGTGAACACATGGATCATCATACACTGATCACGTGACTGCACATTGCACTGATCACGTGGCTGATCATACAGTGACACGTGGCTGATCACGCCACTGATTACGTGGCTGATCATGCACTGATCACCGTAGCTATCATGCACTGATCACATGCCTATCATGCCACTGATCCCATGGCTGATCATGCACTGATTTCGAGACTGATCAGGCACTGGTCATGTGGCTATCATGCACTGATCACCTGGCTCATCATACCCTGATCACGTGACTTATCAAGCACTGATCACGTACCTGATCATGCACTTATCACGTGACTGCTCTTGCACTGACTCGTGACTGATCATGAACTGATCACGTGGCTGATCATGCACTGATCACGAAGCTGATCATACACTGATCACGTGACTGTGCTTGCACTGATCACGTGGCTGGTCATGCACTCTTCACGTGCCTGATCATGCACTGATCACGTGGCTGATCATGCACTGATCACGAAGCCGATCATACACTGATCACGTGACTGTGCTTGCACTGATCACGTGTCTGGTCATGCACTGATCACGTGACTGATCAGCACTGATCTGTTGTCTATCATTCATTGATCACTGTGTTGATCATACCCTGATCACGTGACTGATCATGCACTGATCACGTGGATTCATGCACTGATCATGTGGCTGATCATGCACTGATCACGTGGCTGATCATTGCACTGATCACGTGGCTTGATCATACACTGATCACGTTGGCTGATCATGCACTAATCATGTTGGGGATCATGCACTCATCACGTGGCGGATCATACACTCATCACGTGGCTGATCATGCATTAATCACGTTGGGGATCATGCACTCATCACGTCGATGAACATACACTGAACACGTGGTTGATCATGCACTGATCACGTGTCAGATCGTACACTGATCACGTGTCTGGTCATGCACTGATCACGTGGCTGATCATGCAACTAATCACGTTGTGGATCATGCACTGATCACGTGGCTGATCACACACTGATTAGATGGCTGATCATGCACTGATCACGTGACTGATCCTACACTGATCACACGACTGATCATGCACTGATCACGTGCCTGATCATGCACTCATCAGGTGACTGATCATGCACTGATCACGTGCCTGATCATGCACTGATCACGTGGCTGATCATGCACTGACCACGAAGCTGATCATACAATGATCAGGTGACTGTGCATGCACTGATTACTTGGCTGACCATGCACTGATCATGAAGCTGATCATGCACTGATAACCGGGCTATCATACAATGATCATGTGCCTGATCATGCATTCTTCACCTGCCTGATCATGCACTGATCATGTGGCTGATCATGCTCTGATCACGAAGCTGATAATACACTGATCACGTGACTGAGCATGCACTGATCACATGGCTGATCATGCACTGATCAAGTGGCTGATCATGCGCTGATCATGTAGCTAAACATGCACTAATCACGTTGCTTACCATGCACTGATCACGTGGCTATCATGCACTGATCACGTGGCTGATCATACACTGACTGCCCATACACTGATCACGTGACAGATCATGCACGGATCACGTGGCTATCATGCACTGATCACGTGACTGCGCATGAACTGATCACGCACCTGTTCATGCAATGTTTTCGTGGCTATCATCACTGATCACATGACTTCGCATGCCATGATCACGTGACTGATCATGCACTGATCACGTGGCTATCATACATTGATCATGTAACTCATCATGCACTGATCAAGATGTTGATCATACACTGATCACTTGACTTTGCATGCACTGATCACGTGGCTGATCATGCACTGATCATGTGGCAGATCATGCACTAATCACGTGGTTGATCATACACTAACCACGTGGCTGATCTTGCACTAATCATGTTGCGGATCTTGCACTTCTCACGTGGCTGATCATACACTGATGACGTGTCTGATCATGCATTGATCACGTGGCTGATCATACACTAATCACGTGGCTAATCATGCACTAATCACGTTACTTATCATGCAATGATCACGTGGCTATCATGCACTGATCACGTGTCTATCATGCACTGAACACGTGGCTGATCATACACTGATCACGTGACTGCCCATGCACTAATCAGGTGACTGCACATTCACTGATCATGTAATTGAAGGCAATGATAACGTGGCTATAATGCACTGATCACGTGGCTGACCATGCACTGCTCATGTGACTGAGCATGCACTGATCACGTAGATATCATGCACTGATCACTTGTCTATCAAGCAGTGAACACATGGATCATCATACACTGATCACGTGACTGCACATGCACTGATCACGTGGCTGATCATACAGTGACACGTGGCTGATCACGCACTGATTACGTGGCTGATCATGCACTGATCACGTAGCTATCATGCACTGATCACATGCCTATCATGCACTGATCCATGGCTGATCATGCACTGATTTCGAGACTGATCAGGCACTGGTCATGTGGCTATCATGCACTGATCACCTGGCTCATCATACCCTGATCACGTGACTTATCAAGCACTGATCACGTACCTGATCATGCACTTATCACGTGAACTGCTCTTGCACTGATCTCGTGACTGATCATGAACTGATCACGTGGCTGATCATGCACTGATCACGAAGCTGATCATGCACTGAATCACGTTGGGATCATGCACTCATCAGTGGCTGATCATGCACTCATCTCGTGCTGATACACTGATCAGTTACTGTCATGCGCTGATCACGTGGCTGATCATGCACTATCACGTGGGATCATGCACTCATCACGTGCTGATCATGCACTAATTACTTTTGCGGATCATGCACTCATCACGTGGCTGATCATGCACTGATCACGAAGCTGATCATACACTGATTACGTGGCTGGATCATGCACTGATCACGTGGCTGATATACATGATCACGTGGCTGATCATGCACTAATCACGTTGGGGATCATGCACTCATCACGTGGCTGATCATACACTGATCACGTGGCTGATCATGCACTAATTACTTTGCGGATCATGCACTCATCACGTGGCTGATATGCACTCACTCGAACTGATCATACACTGATCACGTTACTGTGCATGCGCTGATCACGTGGCTGATCATGCACTAATCACGTTGGGGATCATGCATCATCACGTGGCTGATCATGCACTAATTACTTGCGGATCATGCACTCATCACGTGGCTGATCATGCACTGATCACGAAGCTGATCATACACTGATCACGTGGCTGATCATGCACTGATCACGTGGCTGATCATACACTGATCACGTGGCTGATCATGCACTAATCACGTTGGGATCATGCACTCATCACGTGGCTGATCATGCAGTATTCACGTTGGAGATCATGCACTCATCACGTCGCTGCACATACACTGAACACGTGGCTGATCATCCACTAATCACGTTGCTTATCATGCACTGATCAGGTTCCTATCATGCACTGATCACGTGGCTGATCATAAACTGATCATGTGACTGCCCATGCACTGATACTGTAACTGATCATGCACTGATCAGGTAACCGAGCATGCACCGATCATGTACCTTTCATGCATTGATCACTTGGCTATCATGCACTGATCACGTGGCTGATCATACACTGATCACGTGACTGCACATGCACTGATCCCGTAGCTGATAATACAGTGATCACGTAGCTGATCATGCACTGATCACGTGGCAGATCATGCACTAATCATCTTGCTGATCATGCACTGGTCATGTGGCTATCATGCACTGTTTCCGTGGCTGACCATGCACTGATCACGTAGCTATCCTGCACTGATCACATGTCTATCATGCACTGATCACGTGGCTATCATGCACTAATCATGTTGGGGATCATGCACTGGTCACGTGGCTGATAATGCACTGATCACGTGGCTGATCATGCACTGATCACGTGGCTGATCATACTCTGATCACATGGCTGATCATGCACTGATCACGTGGCTGATCATACTCTGATCACGTGGCTGATCATGCACTGATCACGTGGCTGATCATACACTGATCACATGCCTGATCATGCACTAATAATGTTGTGGATCATGCACTGATCACTTGGCTGATCATACACTGATCACGTGGCTGATCATACTCTGATCACGTGGCTGATCATGCACTGATCACGTGGCTGATCATGCACTGATCTCTTGGCTGATCATACACTGATCACGTGGCTGATCATACTCTGATCACGTGGCTGATCATGCACTGATCACGTGCCTGATCATACTCTGATCACGAAGCTGACAATACACTGACCACGGGACTGTGCATGCACTGATCACTTGGCTGATCATGCACTGATCACGTTGCTGATCATGCACTTATCACGTGGCTGATCATGCACTGATCACGTGGCTGATCATACACTGATCACGTGTCTGATCATGCACTAATCATTTGTGGATCATGCACTGATCACTTGGCTGATCATACACTGACCACGTGGCTGATCATACTCTGATACGTGGCTGATCATGCACTGATCAGGTGGTGATCATGCACTGATCACTTGGCTGATCATGCACTGATCACGTGGCTGATCATACACTGATCACGTGGCTGATCATGCACTGATCACGTTGCTGATCATGCACTGATCACTTGGCTGATCATACACTGATCACGTGGCTGATCATACTCTGATCACGTGGCTCATGCACTGATCACGTGGCTTATCATACTCTGATCACGAAGCTGATTATACACTGATCACGTGACTGCATGCACTGATCACTTGACTGTGCATGCACTGATCACGTGGATGATCATGCACTGATTAATCGTGTACTAGTCACGTGGCTATCCTGCACTGATCACGTAGCTGATCATACAATGATCTCGTGACTGATCATGCACAGGTCACCTGGCTATCATGCACTGATCACTTGATTGTGCATGCAATAATCACGTGGATGATCATGCACTTATCACGTGGCTCATCATGCACTAATCCCATGGCTGATCTTGAACTGATCACGTGACTTAGCATGCAACGATCTCGTGTCTGAATGGTGCTGATCATGTGACTGATCATGAGCTGATCACGTGGCTCTCATGGACTGATGATGTGCCTCAGGAGGCAATAACCAAAGAGCCGAGCAGGCACGAATCACACAATCAGCAGGCAATAATCATGGACCTCAGCTGTGATGAATGATGCTGCTCAGCTGGCAAACATCAAGCAACTGAATACGCAGGAATCAGATGGCTCAGCTGGCAATTGTCAAGCAGATGAGCAGGCAGGAATCACGCAGCTCAGCTGGCAATTGTCAAGCAGCTCAGCAGAGAGGCATCACGCAGCTCAGTAGGTCCTGGTCATGTCACTCAGCAGGCACTGTTCACGTGGCTGATCATACACTGATCACGTGACTGATCATGCACTGATCACGTGACTGATCATGCACTGATCTGTTGGCTATCATTCATTGATCACGTGGTTGATCATACCCCGATCACGTGACTGATCATGCACTGATCACGTGGATATCATGCACTGATCACGTGGCTGATCATGCTGATATGCACTGATCGTGGCTGATCATACTCTGATCACGAAGATGATCATACACTGACTCGGGACTGTGCATGCACTGATCACTTGGCTGATCATGCACTGATCACGTTGCTGATAATGCACTGATCACGTGGGCTGATCATGCACTGATCAGGTGGCTGATCATACTCTGATCACGTGGCTGAACATGCACTGATCACGTGGCTGATTATACTCTGATCACGAAGCTGATCATACACTAACACGGGACTGTGCATGCACTTCTAATTGGCTTGATCATGCACTGATCACGTTGCTGATAATGCACTGATCACCTGGCTGATCATGCACTGATCAGGTGGCTGATCATACTCTGATCACGTGGCTGAACATGCACTGATCAGTGGCTGATCATATTCTGATCACGAAGCTGATCATACACTAACCAGGGACTGTGCATGCACTTCTCACTTGGCTGATCATGCACTGATCACGTTGCTGATCATGCACTAATCACGTGGCTGATATACATTGATCACGTGGCTGATCATGCACTAATCAGGTTAGGGATATGCACTCATACATGGCTGATCTTACACTGATCACGTGGCTGATCATGCACTGATCACATGTCTGATCATACACTGATCACGTGGCTGATCATGCACTAATCACGTTGCTTATCATGCATGATCAGGTTCCATTCATGCACTGATCAGTGGCTGATCATAAACTGATCACGTGACTGCCCATTCACTGATACTGTAACTGATCATGACTGATCATGTAACTGAGCATGCACTGATCATGTACCTATCATGCATTGATCACTTGGCTACCATGCACTGATCACGTGGCTGATCATACACTGATACGTGACTGCACATGCACTGATCCCGTCGCTGATCATACAGTGATCACGTAGCTGATCATGCACTGATCACGTGGCAGTTCATGCAACATGAATCACAGGCTGATCATGCCATGATACCTGACTATCATACACTGATGCACGTGGATGATCATGCACTCTTCACGTGCCTGATCATGCCACTGATCACGTGGCCTGATCATGCACTGATCACGAGGCTGAGTCAGTAACACTGAATTCACTGTGACTGTGCATGGCACATGATCCGCTGGCTGGTCATGCACTGATCACGTGGCTGATCAATGCACTGGATCTGGTGGCTATCATTCATTGATCACGTGGGTTGAACATACCGCGATCTCGTGACTGATCATGCCACTGATCAAGTGGATATCATGCACTGATCAGTGGCCTGATCATGCACTGATAACCTGGCTATCGTAAACTAATCACGATGACTGATCATGCACACTTCGGTGCCTGATCATGAACTGACCCAAGTGGCTGATCATGCTCTGATCACGAAGCTGATCATACACTGACCACCTGACTGTGCATTGCATGATCACGTGGCTGGTCATGCACTGATCACGTGGTTGATCATGCACTAATCACCTTGTGGATCATGCACTGACCACGTGGCTGATCACACATCTGATTACGTGCTGATCATGCCTGATCACGTGGCTGATCATACACTGATCACATGACTGATCATGCACTGATCACGTGCCTGAACATGCACTGATCACGTGGGCTGATCACTGCACTAATTACTTTGCAGATCATGCACTCATCACGTGGCAGATCATGCACTGACAACGTGACTGCACATGCCACTGATCCCGTCGCTGATCATACACTGATCACCTGACTGTGCTTGCACTGATCATGTGGCTGGTCAATGCAATGATCACGTGGCTGATCACACACTGATTACTTAGCTGATCATGCACTGATCACGTGGCTGATCATACACTGATCACAGGACAGATCATGCACTGATCACGTGCCTGGTCATGCACTGATCACGTGGCTGATCATGCACTGATCACAAAGCTGATCATACACTGATCACGTGACTGTGCATGCACTGACCACGCGGCTGATCATGCACTGATCACGTGACTGATACACTGATCACGTGGCTGATCATGCACTAATCACGTTGGTGATCATGCACTCATCACGGGGCTGATCATACACTCATCACGTGGCTGAACATGCAGTAATCACGTTGGCGATCATGCACTAATCAGTCGCTGAACATACACTGAACACGTGGTTGATCATTCACTAATCACGTGGCTGATCATACATTGATCACGTGGCTGATCATGCACTAATCAGGTTGGGGATCATGCACTCATCACATGGCTGATCATACACTGATCACGTGGCTGATCATGCACTAATCACTTTGCTTATATGCACTGATCAGCTTCCTATCATGCAATGATCACGTGGCTGATCATAAACTGATCACGTGACTGCCCATTCAATGATCCTGTAACTGATCATGCACTGATCATGTAACTGAGCATGCACCGATCATGTACCTATCATGCATTGATCACTTGGCTATCATGCACTGATAACCTGACTGCACATGCACTGATCACGTGGCAGATCATGCACTGATCACCTGGCTGATCATGCACTGATCACGAAGCTGATCATACACTGATCACGTGACTGTGCTTGCACTGATCAGTGGCTGGTCATGCATCTTCACGTGCCTGATCATGCACTGATCACGTGGCTGATCATGCACTGATCACGAAGCTGATCATACACTGATCACGTGACTGTGCATGCACTGATCACGTGGCTGGTCATGCACTGATCACGTGCCTGATCATGCACTAATCACGTTGTGGATCATGCACTGATCACGTGGCTGATCACACACTGATTACGTGGCTGATCATGCAGTAATCACGTGACTGATCATACACTGATCACATGACTGATCATGCACTGATCACGTACCTGATCATGCAGTGATCTCGTGGCTGATCATACACTGATAACGTGACTGCACATGCACTGTTCACGTAATTGTAGGCAATGATCATGCACCGATCATGTACCTATCCTGCACTGATCACATGTCTATCATGCACTGATCAGTGGCTATCATGCACTAATCATGTTGCGGATCATGCACTGATCACATGGCTGAAAATGCACTGATCACGTGGCTGATCATACTCTGATCACGAAGCTGATCATACACTGACCACGGGACTGTCCATGGACTGATCACTTGGCTGATCATGCACTGATCACGTGCTGATCAACCGTGGCTGATCATGCACTGATCACATAGCTGATCTTACACTGATCACGTCGCTGATCCTGAACTGATCACGTGACTCAGCAATGCAAGTGATCTCGTGTCTGAATGGTGCTGATCATGTGCCTAATCAAGAACTGATCACCGTGGCTATAATGCACAGATCATAGTGGATGATCATGCACTGATCACTTTAACTGATCAGGCCGCTGATCACGTGACTGATCATTCACTGATCACGTGGCTATCATGCACTGATCACGTGCACTGCACATGCACTGTTCACGTAATTGTAGGCAATGATCACGTGGCTATCATGCCCTGATCACGTGTCTCTCATAGCACGGAACACGTGGCTAATCATACACTGATCACGTGAGTGCCATGCACGAATCACGTGACTAGCACATGCACTGATCACATAATTAGAAGGCAATGATAACGTGGCTGTCATGCATGGATCACGTGGCTGATCATGCACTGCTCATGTGACTGAGCATGCACTGATCACTTAGCTATCATGCATTGATTACTTGGCTATCATGTACTGAACACCGTGGCTGTCATACACTGATCACATGACTACACATGCACTGATCACCGTGGCTGATCATACAGAGATCAAGTGGCTGATCATGCACATGATTACGTGGCTGATCATGCACTGATACGTAGCTATCATGCACTGATCAAATGGCTATCATGCACTGATCCCGTGATGAACATGCACTGATCACGTGACTGATCATGCACTAGTCATGTAGTTTATCATGCACTGATCACGTGGCTGATCATACACTGATCACAGTGACTGAATCATGCACTGATACCCTGGCTGATCGTGCCATGATAACCTGGCTATAATCCACTGATCACGTGACATTCATGCACTCTTCACGTGGCTGATCATGCACTGATCAGTGGCTGATCATGCACTGATCACGTGCCTGATCATGCACTGATCACGTGGCTGATCATGCACTAATTACTTTGCAGTTCATGCACTCATCACGTAGATGATCATGCACTGATCACGAAGCTGATCATACACTGATCACGTTACTGTGCATGCGCTGATCACCCGGCTGATCATGCACTGATCACGTGGCTGATCATACACTGATCATGTGTCTGATCATGCACTAATTTCTTTGCGGATCATGCACTCATCACGTGGCTGATCATGCACTGATCACGTGGCTGATCACACACTAATTACGTGGCTGATCATGCACTGATCACATGACAGATCATGCACTGAACACGTGCCTGATCATGCACTGATCAAGTGGCTGATCATGCACTGATCACGTGGCTGATCATACTCTGATCACGAAGCTGATCATACACTGACCACGGGACTGTGCATGCACTGATCACTTGGCTGATCATGCACTGATCACGTGGCTGATCATGCACTGATCACGTGGCTGATCATGCACGGATCACGTGGCTGATCATGCACTGATCACGTGTCTGATCATACACTGATCACGTGCCTGATCATGCACTAATCATGTTGTGGATCATGCACTGATCACTTGGCTGATCATACACAGATAACCTGACTGCACATGCACTGATCAAGTCGCTGATCATACAGTGATCACGTAGCTGATCATGCACTGATCACGTGGCAGATCATACACTGATCACCTGGCTGACCATGCACTGATCATGAAGCTGATCATACACTGATCACGTGACTGTGCTTGCACTGATCACGTGGCTGGTCATGCACTCTTCACGTGCCTGATCATGCACTGATCACGTGGCTGATCATGCACTGATCACGAAGCCGATCATACACTGATCACGTGACTGTGCTTGCACTGATCACGTGTCTGGTCATGCACTGATCACGTGACTGATCATGCACTGATCTGTTGTCTATCATTCATTGATCACGTGGTTGATCATACCCTGATCACGTGACTGATCATGCACTGATCACGTGGATATCATGCACTGATCATGTGGCTGATCATGCACTGATCACGTGGCTGATAATGCACTGATCACGTGGCTGATCATACACTGATCACGTGGCTGATCATGCCACTAATCATCGTTGGCGATCATGCACTCATCACGTGGCTGATCATACACTCATCACGTGGCTGATCATGCATTAATCACGTTGGGGATCATGCACTCATCACGTCGATGAACATACACTGAACACGTGGTTGATCATGCACTGATCACGTGTCAGATCGTACACTGATCACGTGTCTGGTCATGCACTGATCACGTGGCTGATCATGCACTAATCACGTTGTGGATCATGCACTGATCACGTGGCTGATCACACACTGATTAGATGGCTGATCATGCACTGATCACGTGACTGATCCTACACTGATCACACGACTGATCATGCACTGATCACGTGCCTGATCATGCACTCATCAGGTGACTGATCATGCACTGATCACGTGCCTGATCATGCACTGATCACGTGGCTGATCATGCACTGACCACGAAGCTGATCATACAATGATCAGGTGACTGTGCATGCACTGATTACTTGGCTGACCATGCACTGATCATGAAGCTGATCATGCACTGATAACCGGGCTATCATACAATGATCATGTGCCTGATCATGCATTCTTCACCTGCCTGATCATGCACTGATCATGTGGCTGATCATACACTGATCACGTGGCTGATCATGCACTAATCACGTTGGTGATCATGCACTCATCACGGGGCTGATCATACACTATCACGTGGCTGAACATGCAGTAATCACGTTGGCGATCATGCACTAATCACGTCGCTGAACATACACTGAACACGTGGTTGATCATTCACTAATCACGTGGCTGATCATACATTGATCACGTGGCTGATCATGCACTAATCAGGTTGGGGATCATGCACTCATCACATGGCTGATCATACACTGATCACGTGGCTGATCATGCACTGATCACATGTCTGATCATACACTGATCACGTGGCTGATCATGCACTAATCACGTTGCTTATCATGCACTGATCAGGTTCCATTCATGCACTGATCACGTGGCTGATCATAAACTGATCACGTGACTGCCCATTCACTGATACTGTAACTGATCATGCACTGATCATGTAACTGAGCATGCACTGATCATGTACCTATCATGCATTGATCACTTGGCTACCATGCACTGATCACGTGGCTGATCATACACTGATAACGTGACTGCACATGCACTGATCCCGTCGCTGATCATACAGTGATCACGTAGCTGATCATGCACTGATCACGTGGCAGTTCATGCACTGATCACTAGGCTGATCATGCACTGATAACCTGACTATCATACACTGATCACGTGATGATCATGCACTCTTCACGTGCCTGATCATGCACTGATCACGTGGCTGATCATGCACTGATCACGAAGCTGATCATACACTGATCACGTGACTGTGCTTGCACTGATCCCGTGGCTGGTCATGCACTGATCACGTGGCTGATCATGCACTGATCTGGTGGCTATCATTCATTGATCACGTGGTTGAACATACCGCGATCTCGTGACTGATCATGCACTGATCACGTGGATATCATGCACTGATCACGTGGCTGATCATGCACTGATAACCTGGCTATCGTAAACTAATCACGTGACTGATCATGCACACTTCGCGTGCCTGATCATGAACTGACCAAGTGGCTGATCATGCTCTGATCACGAAGCTGATCATACACTGACCACCTGACTGTGCTTGCACTGATCACGTGGCTGGTCATGCACTGATCACGTGGTTGATCATGCACTAATCACCTTGTGGATCATGCACTGACCACGTGGCTGATCACACACTGATTACGTGGCTGATCATGCACTGATCACGTGGCTGATCATACACTGATCACATGACTGATCATGCACTGATCACGTGCCTGAACATGCACTGATCACGTGGCTGATCATGCACTAATTACTTTGCAGATCATGCACTCATCACGTGTCAGATCATGCACTGACAACGTGACTGCACATGCACTGATCCCGTCGCTGATCATACACTGATCACCTGACTGTGCTTGCACTGATCATGTGGCTGGTCATGCAATGATCACGTGGCTGATCACACACTGATTACTTAGCTGATCATGCACTGATCACGTGGCTGATCATACACTGATCACAGGACAGATCATGCACTGATCACGTGCCTGGTCATGCACTGATCACGTGCTGATCATGCACTGATCACAAAGCTGATCATACACTGATCACGTGACTGTGCATGCACTGACCACGCGGCTGATCATGCACTGATCACGTGACTGATCATACACTGATCACGTGGCTGATCATGCACTAATCACGTTGGTGATCATGCACTCATCACGGGGCTGATCATACACTCATCACGTGGCTGAACATGCAGTAATCACGTTGGCGATCATGCACTAATCACGTCGCTGAACATACACTGAACACGTGGTTGATCATTCACTAATCACGTGGCTGATCATACATTGATCACGTGGCTGATCATGCACTAATCAGGTTGGGGATCATGCACTCATCACATGGCTGATCATACACTGATCACGTGGCTGATTGCACTAATCACTTTGCTTATCATGCACTGATCAGCTTCCTATCATGCAATGATCACGTGGCTGATCATAAACTGATCACGTGACTGCCCATTCAATGATCCTGTAACTGATCATGCACTGATCATGTAACTGAGCATGCACCGATCATGTACCTATCATGCATTGATCACTTGGCTATCATGCACTGATAACCTGACTGCACATGCACTGATCACGTGGCAGATCATGCACTGATCACCTGGCTGACCATGCACTGATCACGAAGCTGATCATACACTGATCACGTGACTGTGCTTGCACTGATCACGTGGCTGGTCATGCACTCTTCACGTGCCTGATCATGCACTGATCACGTGGCTGATCATGCACTGATCACGAAGCTGATCATACACTGATCACGTGACTGTGCTTGCACTGATCACGTGGCTGGTCATGCACTGATCACGTGCCTGATCATGCACTAATCACGTTGTGGGATCATGCACTGATCACGTGGCTGATCACACACTGATTACGTGGCTGATCATGCAGTAATCACGTGACTGATCATACACTGATCACATGACTGATCATGCACTGATCACGTACCTGATCATGCAGTGATCTCGTGGCTGATCATACACTGATAACGTGACTGCACATGCACTGTTCACGTAATTGTAGGCAATGATCATGCACCGATCATGTACCTATCCTGCACTGATCACATGTCTATCATGCACTGATCAGTGGCTATCATGCACTAATCATGTTGCGGATCATGCACTGATCACATGGCTGAAAATGCACTGATCACGTGGCTGATCATACTCTGATCACGAAGCTGATCATACACTGACCACGGGACTGTCCATGGACTGATCACTTGGCTGATCATGCACTGATCACGTTGCTGATCATGCACTGATCACGTGGCTGATCATGCACTGATCACATAGCTGATCTTACACTGATCACGTCGCTGATCATGAACTGATCACGTGACTCAGCATGCAGTGATCTCGTGTCTGAATGGTGCTGATCATGTGCCTAATCAAGAACTGATCACGTGGCTATAATGCACAGATCATGTGGATGATCATGCACTGATCACTTTACTGATCAGGCCCTGATCACGTGACTGATCATTCACTGATCACGTGGCTATCATGCACTGATCACGTGACTGCACATGCACTGTTCACGTAATTGTAGGCAATGATCACGTGCTACAAGCCCTGATCACGTGTCTCTCATGCACGGAACACG
Organism: Bos taurus; assembly: GCF_002263795.3. Classification (NCBI taxonomy): domain Eukaryota; kingdom Metazoa; phylum Chordata; class Mammalia; order Artiodactyla; family Bovidae; genus Bos; species Bos taurus. Next base: position 27,401 of record NW_020191199.1, read on the forward strand.
TGGCTAATCATACACTGATCACGTGAGTGCCCATGCACGAATCACGTGACTGCACATGCACTGATCACATAATGAAGGCAATATAACGTGGCTGTCATGCATGGATCACGTGGCTGATCATGCACTGCTCATGTGACTGAGCATGCACTGATCACTTAGCTATCATGCATTGATTACTTGGCTATCATGTACTGAACACGTGGCTGATCATACACTGATCAATTGACTACTCATGCACTGATCACGTGGCTGATCATACAGAGATCAAGTGGCTGATCATGCACTGATTACGTGGCTGATCATGCACTGATCACGTAGCTATCATGCACTGATCAAATGGCTATCATGCACTGATCCCGTGACTGAACATGCACTGATCACGTGACTGATCATGCACTAGTCATGTAGTTATCATGCACTGATCACGTGGCTGATCATACACTGATCACGTGACTGATCATGCACTGATCACCTGGCTGATCGTGCACTGATAACCTGGCTATAATCCACTGATCACGTGACATATCATGCACTCTTCACGTGGCTGATCATGCACTGATCCGTGGCTGATCATGCACTGATCACGTGCCTGATCATGCACTGATCACGTGGCTGATCATGCACTAATTACTTTGCAGTTCATGCACTCATCACGTAGCTGATCATGCACTGATCACGAAAGCTGATCATACACTGATCACGTTACTGTGCATGCGCTGATCACCCGGCTGATCATGCACTGATCACGTGGGATCATACACTGATCATGTGTCTGATCATGCACTAATTTCTTTGCGGATCATGCACTCATCACGTGGCTGATCATGCACTGATCACGTGGCTGATCACACACTAATTACGTGGCTGATCATGCACTGATCACATGACAGATCATGCACTGAACACGTGCCTGATCATGCACTGATCAAGTGGCTGATCAGCACTGATCACGTGGCTGATCAATCTGATCACGAAGCTGATCATACACTGACCACGGGACTGTGCATGCACTGATCACTTGGCTGATCATGCACTATCATGTGGCTGATCATGCACTGATCACGTGGCTATCATGCACGGATCACGTGGCTGTCATGCTGATCACGTGTCTGATCATACACTGATCACGTGCCTGATCATGCACTAATCATGTTGTGATCATGCACTGATCACTTGGCTGATCATAACACAGATAACCTGACTGCACATGCACTGATCAGTCGCTGATCATACAGTGATCACGTAGCTGATCATGCACTGATCACGTGCAGATCATACACTGATCACCTGGCTGACCATGCACTGATCATGAAGCTGATCATACACTGATCACGTGACTGTGCTTGCATGATCACGTGGTGTCATGCACTCTTCACGTGCCTGATCATGCACTGATCACGTGGCTGATCATGCACTGATCACGAAGCCGATCATACACTGATCACGTGACTGTGCTTGCACTGATCACGTGACTGTGCTTGCACTGATCACGTGTCTGGTCATGCACTGATCTGTTGTCTATCATTCATTGATCACGTGGTTGATCATACCCTGATCACGTGACTGATCATGCACTGATCACGTGGATATCATGCACTGATCATGTGGCTGATCATGCACTGAGTCACGTGGCTGCTGATAATGCATGCACTCATCACGTGGCTGATCATACACATCACGTGCTGATCATGCACTAAATCATGTTGGGATCATGCACTCATCACGTGGCGGATCATACACTCATCACGTTGGCTGATCATGCATTAATCACGTCTGGATCATGCACTGATCACGTCGATGACATACACTAACACGTTGGTGATCATGCACTGATCACGTGGCTGATCACAACTGATCACGTGTCTGTCATGCACTGATCACGT
>NW_020191200.1:0-8019 GCF_002263795.3 Bos taurus
ATAAGTACTGCTACGAGTATGCCTGGGAATACAATGAAAAGAATGATGTACAAATGTTAAACAAGCATGTTGAAATGAAAATCTGAAAGTGGAAAGGAGTCAGTCAAAAAGAATTAAAGCACTCTGGACCCAACTATCCTTATGGAACAGAGCAGCATGAGAAGAGCCATTGGCAGGTAGCCATTGGCTTTGATGAATTACTCAACATCCTGTTACTAAGCAACAGGTCTTGCCCAGCAATTGGACAGTGCATCGCTTGGTCCTGCCAATAAGCAGCCAAGTATCAGGGAGATACCTACTGGTACTTCTCCTGCTCAGCTATTGGTCAGCTCCAGATTGGGCCATATCTGATGATAACTGTCAATGAGGGACCACTGGGGAAGTGATTCAGTCAAGAGACAGTGGTGCATTGGTCATCTGACTCTTGCCTTTGGGCACCTTACTTTTTTTTTTTTTTTTTAATCGGCAATGTATTTTTGGTAGATGGGGCAAATTGAGTTTCCCTACTCAATATGAGAGTTGAAGTGTCTCCAACAATATTAGTGAAAGAAACATTTATGACTTTCTTGGCTCTGAGGTGTAATTTTATGGAGACAGTGTACAGACCTTGGGGCAACAGACTGAGGATTTACCAACTATTGTGGTCTCTAAAGCTCATTGGAGTAGCAAAAATATCAAACCTGTTCTTAATTACCTTTTTCCATGTTAAGTGCTTGCTCTTAAGTTCCTTAAGCCCCTCAAGAACCCCCACTAGAAAGAGAGTGGTCGAAAGAGGAAACGACTAGACGACTCTGAGGAACAGATTTGGAGTGAAAAGTGTTTGGTAGAGTTTCATGCAGGGATGGAGGAGGCAGGAGTGTTGAAGGGGGACATATAAGTCAAAGAATAAAGGACACTGAAGGAAAGTCTGAGGATCATGAGAAGAAAAACCATGCCCCTGAATCAGCACTCCCCAGATTCAGACACACAGAGGCGTCAGGGGTGAGAAAGTTGTATCATGGGCTCCCTCAGCACCCACTAACCCATGTTGATGGGCACAGTGGTACATTGTGATGTCTAAGACCCCAAAGCCACCATTGGCTGGGGGAGTGCCTAGCTGACCAATCAGATTGAACCGTGTGGCTCCTCATTGTCCTAAGAAGGTATATATAGGTAGGTCACAGGCAGAGATTCTGGGTTAGGCCATTTCATGCTGTTATCATAAGGTAACCAGGAAGCCACGGCAGCCAAGAAGAGTTCCAATGCAGTATGCTTCAAGGGTTAAAGGGCGAAAGAAGACCCTTTGTCCACAGAGATACAGCGGCAGTGTGAAGGTAAGATGATTCCATCTATGCTCCCCACGTTCTCCATTGACTTTGCTGCCCAAGACCTCTACACTGCCCTTGCCTGCCACAAAAGCCCTCATCAGCCCACATCCCTTTTCATGAAATCTCCCTTCCAACTCAGATGTTATACCCTTTCCTCAAAATTAATACCCTTCTCTTGTCTTTCAAGGCACGGAATATGACCATGAGGGTTAGAAGACCTCTGAAAGGAACCTTGAGTTTTTTTATCCATTCAGCCAGTCTTTGTCTTTTGGTTGGGGCATTCAACCCATTTTCGTTTAAGGTAATTACTGATAAGTATGATCCCGTTGCCATTTACCTTATTGTTTTGGGTTCGAATTTATACACCATTTTTGTGTTTCCTGTCTAGAGAATGTCTTTTAGTATTTGTTGGGGAGCTGGTTTGGTGGTGCTGAATTCTCTCAGCTTTGGCTTGTCTGTAAAGGTTTTGATTTCTCCTTCATATTTGAAGAGATCCTTGCTGGGTACAATAATCTGGGCTGTAGGTTATTTTCTTTCATCACTTTAAGTATGTCTTGCCATTCCCTCCTGGCTTGAAGAGTTTCTATTGAAAAATCAGCTGTTATCCTTATGGGAATCCCCTTGTGTGTTATTTGTTGTTTTTCCCTTGCTGCTTTCAATATTTGTGCTTTGTCTTTGATCTTTGTTAATTTGATTAATATATGTCTTATGGTGTTTCGCCTTGGGTTTATCCTGTTTGGGACTCTCTGGGTTTCTTGGACTTGAGTGATTATTTCCTTCCCCATTTTAGGGAAGTTTTCAACTATTATCTCAAGTATTTTCTCATGGTCTTTCTTTTTGTCTTCTTCTTCTGGGACCCCTATGATTCAAATGTTGTAGCGTTTAATATTGTCCTGGAGGTCTCTGAGATTGTCCTCATTTCTTTTAATTCGTTTTTCTTTTTTCCTCTCTGATTCATTTATTTCTACCATCCTATCTTCTAATTCACTAATCCTATCTTCTGCCTCTGTTATTCTACTATTTGTTGCCTCCAGAGTGTTTTTAATTTCATTTATTGCATTACTCATTATATATTAACTCTTTTTTATTTCTTCCAAGTCCTTGTTAAATCTTTCTTGCATCTTCTCAATCCTTGTCTCCAGGCTATTTATCTGTGATTCCATTTTGATTTCAAGATTTTGGATCAATTTCACTATCATTATTCGGAATTCTTTATCAGGTAGATTCCCTATCTCTTCTTCTTTTGTTTGGTTTGGTGGGCATTTATCCTGTTCCTTTATCTGCTGGGTATTCCTCCGTCTCTTCATCTTGTTTAAATTGCTGAGTTTGGGGTGTCCTTTCTGTATTCTGGCAGTTTGTGGAGTTCTGTTTATTTTGGCATTTCCTCACTGTGTGTGGGTTTGTACAGGTGACTTGTTAAGGTTTCTTGGTTAGGGAAGCTTGTGTCGGTGCTCTGGTGGGTGGAGCTGTATTTCTTCTCTCTGGAGTGCAATGAAGTGTCCAGTAATGAGTTATGAGATGTCTCTGGTTTTGGAGTGACTTTGGGCAGCCTGTATCTTGGAGCTCAGGGCTGTGTTCCTTTGTTGCTGGAGAATTTGTTTGGTATGTCTTGCCCTGGAACTTCTTGGCCCTTGTGTGGTGCTCGGTTTCAGTGTAGGTATGGAGGCGTTTGATGAGCTCCTGTCAATTAATGTTCCCTGGAGTCAGGAGTTCCCTGAAGTCAGGGTTTGGACTTAAGCTTTCTGCTTCCAGTTATCGGTCTTTTTTACAGTAGTTTCAGAACTTCTTCTTCTATACAGCACCATTGATAAAACATCTACGTTAAAGATGAAAAGTTTCTCTGCCCATCCAGGTCACCCAGAGAGGTTCACAGCGTTACATGGAGAATAGAAGAGGGAGGAGGGAGTTAAGGTGACCCGGATGAGATGAGGTGGAATCAATAGAGGAGAAATTGGGCTAGCCAGTAATTACTTCCTTATGTGCACTCCACAACTGGACCACTCAGAGATGTTCACAGAATTATACAGAGAAGAGAATAAGGAGGAAGGAGGCAGAGGTGGCCAAAAGGATAAAAGGGGGGAATGAAAAGGAGGGAGACAGATCCAGCCAGTAATCAGTTCCCTAAGTGTTCTCCACCGTCTGGAACATACAGAAATTCACATAGTTGGGTAGAGTAGAGAGGGGTTAGGGAGGAGACACAGGCGACCTCGTGGAGAAAAAGGAGAGTCCAAAGGGAGAGAGAGCAGTCAAGCCAGTAATCTCGCTCCCTAGTGAAAAATGGGTACTGAAGATTGGGTTCTTAAAGGTACAAAATTGGTAACAAATACATAAAAGCAAAAATTAAAAATCTAGAGTAGAGTTTGGAATTTCAAAAATACAATGTTAAAGAAAAGAAGAAGGAAAAGAAAGAGAGAGGAAAACAAAAACAAAGTTGCAAAAATTATAAAGAAAAGAGAGGTATAAAATTGATAACAAATACCAAAAAGCAAAAGTTAAAATTCTAGAGTAGAGTTTGGAATTTCAAAAATACAATGTTAAAAAAAAAGAAGAAGAAAAAGAAAGAGAAAAAAAAAAAACAAACAAACAAGCAAAAATAAACAAAGTCGCAAAAATTATAAAGAAAATATAGGTACAAAATTGATAACAAATCCCAAAAAGCATAAATTAAAAATCTAGAGTTCAGTTTGGAATTTCAGGTATAAAATGTTATAAAAAAGAAGAAGAGAAAGAGAGAGGGAAAAAAGTCACAAAAATTATTTAAAAAAGTATATAGGTACAAGATTGATAACAAATACCAAAAAGCTAAAAAGATTTTAAAACAAAGGTTGTGAAAAGAGACAAAGACGGTCACTACATAATGATCAAAGGATCAATCCAAGAAGAAGATATAACAATTATAAATATATATGTACCCAACATGGGAGCACCGCAATATGTAAGACAAATGCTAACAAGTATGAAAGGAGAAATTAACAATAACACAATAATAGTGGGAGACTTTAATACCCCACTCACACCTATGGATAGATCAACTAAACAGAAAATTAACAAGGAAACACAAACTTTAAACGATACAATAGACCAGTTAGACCTAACTGATATCTATAGGACATTTCATCCCAAAACAATGAATTTCACCTTTTTCTCAAGCACACATGGAAACTTCTCCAGGATAGATCACATCCTCGGCCATAAATCTAGCCTTGGTAAATTCAAAAAAAATAGAAATCATTCCGAGCATCTTTTCTGACCACAATGCAGTAAGATGAGATCACAATTACAGGAGAAAAACTATTAAAAACTCCAACATATGGAGGATGAACAACACACTGCTGAATAACCAAGATATCAAAAAAGAAATCAAAATTTGCATAGAAACGAATGAAAATGAAAACACAACAACCCCAAACCTGTGGGACACTGTAAAAGCAGTCCTAAGGGTCCTAAGCAGTTCATAGCAATACAGGCATACCTCAAGAAACAAGAAAAAAGTCAAGCAAATAACCTAACTCTACACCTGAAGCAACTAGAAAAGGAAGAAATGAAGAACCCCAGGGTTAGTAGAAGGAAAGAAATCTTAAAAATTAGGGCAGAAATAAATGCAAAAGAAACAAAAGAGACCACAGCAAAAATCAACAAAGTCAAAAGCTGGTTCTTTGAAAGGATAAATAAAATTGACAAAGCATTAGACAGATGCAGGATACTGGATGCTTGGGGCTAGTGCACTGGGACGACCCAGAGGGATGGTATGGGGAGGGAGGAGGGAGGAGGGTTCAGGATGGGGAACACATGTATACCTGTGGCAGATTCATTTTGATATTTGGCAAAACTAATACAATTATGTAAAGTTTAAAAATAAAATAAAATTTAAAAAAAGAAACAAAGGCAGAAAAATCAAATCAATAAAATTAGAAATGAAAATGAAGAGATCACAACAGACAACACAGAAATACAAAGGATCATAAGAGACTACTATCAACAATTATATGCCAATAAAATGGACAACGTGGAAGAAATGGACAAATTCTTAGAAAAGTACAACTTTCCAAAACTGGACCGGGAAGAAATAGAAAATCTTAACAGACCCATCACAAGCACGGAAATGGAAACTGTAATCAAAAATCTTCCAGCAAACAAAAGCCCAGGTCCAGACGGCTTCACAGCTGAATTCTACCAAAAATTTAGAGAAGAGCTAACACCTATCCTGCTCAAACTCTTCCAGAAAATTGCAGAGGAAGGTAAACTTCCAAACTCATTCTATGAGGCCATCATCACCCTAATACCAAAACCTGACAAAGATCCCACAAAAAAAGAAAACTACAGGCCAATATCACTGATGAACATAGATACAAAAATCCTTAACAAAATTCTAGCAATCAGAATCCAACAACACATTAAAAAGATCATACACCATGACCAAGTGGGCTTTATCCCAGGGATGCAAGGATTCTTCAATATCTGCAAATCAATCAATATAATACACCACATTAACAAATTGAAAAATAAAAACCATATGATTATCTCAATAGATGCAGAGAAAGCCTTTGACAAAATTCAACATCCATTTATGATAAAAACTCTCCAGAAAGCAGGAATAGAAGGAATATACCTCAACATAATAAAAGCTATATATGACAAACCCACAGCAAACATTATCCTCAGTGGTGAAAAACTGAAAGCATTTCCTCTAAAGTCAGGAACAAGACAAGGGTGCCCACTTTCACCATTACTATTCAACATAGTTTTGGAAGTTTTGGCCACAGCAATCAGAGCAGAAAAAGAAATAAATGGAATCCAAATTGGAAAAGAAGAAGTAAAACTCTCACTGTTTGCAGATGACATGATCCTGTGCATAGAAAACCCTAAAGACTCCACCAGAAAATTACTAGAAATAATCAATGACTATAGAAAAGGTGCAGGATATAAAATCAACACACAGAAATCCCTTGCATTCCTATACACTAATAATGAGAAAACAGAAAGAGAAATTAAGGAAACAATTCCATTCACCATTGCAATGGAAAGAATAAAATACTTAGGAATATATCTACCTAAAGAAACTAAAGAACTATATATAGAAAACTATAAAACACTGGTGAAAGAAATCAAAGAGGACACTAATAGATGGAGAAATATACCATGTTCATGGATTGGAAGAATCAGTATAATGAAAATGAGTATACTACCCAAAGCAATTTATAGATTCAATGCAATCCCTATCAAGCTACCAACAGTATTCTTCACAGAGCTAGAACAAATAATTTCACAATTTGTATGGAAATACAGAAAACCTCGAATAGCCAAAGCTATTTTGAGAAAGAAGAATGGAACTGGAGGAATCAACCTACCTGACTTCAGGCTCTACTACAAAGCAACAGTCATCAAGACAGTATGGTACTGGTACAAAGACAGAAATATAGATCAATGAAACAAAATAGAAAGCCCAGAGAAAAATCCACGCACATATGGACACCTTATCTTTGACAAAGGAGGCAAGAATATACAACGGATTAAAGACAATCTCTTAAACAAGTGGTGCTGGGAAATCTGGTCAACCACTTGTAAAAGAATGAAACTAGAACACTTTCTAACACCATACACAAAAATAAACTAAAAATGGATTAAAGATCTCAACATAAGACCAGAAACTATAAAACTCCTAGAGGAGAACATAGGCAAACACTCTCCGACATACATCACAGCAGGATCCTGTATGACCCACTTCCAAGAATATTGGAAATAAAAGCAAAAATAAACAAATGGGACCTAATTAAACTTAAAAGCTTCTGCACAACAAGGAAACTATAAGACAGCCTTCAGAATGGGAGAAAATAATAGCAAATGAAGCAACTGACAAACAACTAATCTCAAAAATATACAAGCAACTCCCACAGCTCAATTACAGAAAAATAAATGACCCAATCAAAAAATGGGCCAAACAACTAAATAGACACTTCTCCAAAGAAGACATGAAGATGGCTAACAAACACATGAAAAGATGCTCAACATCACTCATTATCAGAGAAATGCAAATCAAAAGAACTATGAGGTACCATTTCATGCCAGTCAGAATGGCTGCGATCCATAAGTCTACAAGCAATAAATGCTGGAGAGGGTGTGGAGAAATGGGAACCCTCTTACACTGCTGGTGGGAATGCAAACTAGTACAGCCACTATGGAGAACAGTGTGGAGATTTCTTTAAAAACTGGAAGTAGAACTGCCTTATGATCCAGCAATCCCACTGCTGGGCATACACACTGAGGAAACCAGAAGGGAAAGAGACACGTGTACCCCTATGTTCACTGCAGCTCTGTTTATAATAGCCAGAACATGGAAGCAACACAGGTGTCCATCAGCAGATGAATGGATAAGAAAGCAGTGGTACATATACACAATGGAGTATTACTCAGCCATTAAAAAGAATCATTTGAATCAGTTCTAATGAGATGGATGAAACTGGAGCCTATTATACAGAGTGAAGTAAGCCAGAAAGAAAAACACCAATACGGTATACTAACACATATATATGGAATTTAGAAAGATGGTAACAATAACCCTGTGTACGAGACAGCAAAAGAGACACTGATGTATAGAACAGTCTTATGGACGCTGTGGGAGAGGGAGAGGGTGGGAAGATTTGGGAGAATGGCATTGAAACATGTATACTATCATGTATGAAACGAGTCACTAGTCTAGGTTCGATACATGATA
>NW_020191202.1:0-117767 GCF_002263795.3 Bos taurus
CTGATCACGTGGAATGATCATGCACTGATCACGTGACTGACCATGCACACTGATCACGTGACTGAACATGCACTGATTCACGTGGCTATCATGCACTGATCACTTGGCTGAACACACTGATCACGTGACTGATCATGCACTGATCACGTGACTGATCATGCACACTCACGTGGCTATCATGCACTGATCACTTGGCTGAACATACACTGATCACGTGCTGGTCATGCACTGATCACGTGGCTGATCATGCACTGATCATGTGACTGATCATGCACTGACCGTGTGATCATGCACTGCTCACGTGGCTATCATGCACTGCTCACGTGGCTGATCATGCGATGATCATGCAGCTACCATGTACTGGTCACATGACTGATCATGCACTGATCATGTGACTGATCATGCAGTGATCAGTGGCTATCATGCACTGATCACGAGACTGATCATGCACTGATCACGTCTATATCATGCACTGATCACATGACTGCCCATGCACTGATCACGTGGATGATTATAGACTAATCATGTGACAGATCATGTACTGATCACCTGGCTGATCATGCACTGATCACGTGGCTGATCATGCACTGATACCGTGACTGAGCATGGACTGATCACATAACTATCATGTAGTAATCACGTGACTTAATGGCGCTGATCATGTGACTGATCATGTGCTGATCATGTTTGCTATCATACACTGATCATGTGCCTCTGGAGGCAATAAACAAAGAGCTGAGTAGGCACGAATCAAACAGTCAGCAGGCAATAATCATGGAACTCATGTGTGAGGAATCATGCTGCTCAGCTGGCAATAATCAAGCAGCTGAGCAGGCAGGAATTACGCAGCACAGCTGGCAATTGTCAAGCAGATGACAGGCAGGAATCGTGCCAGCTCAGCTGCCAATTGTCAAGCAGATGAGCAGACAGTAATCACGCAGCTCAGCAGGCACTGATCACGTGATTGATCATGCACTGAACACGTGGATATCATGCACTGATCACGTAATTGATCATGCACTGATCACGTGGCTGATCTTGCACTGAAAACGTGACTGATCATGAACTGATCACGTGAGTGATCATGCACTGATCACGTGGCTATCATGCACTGCTCACGTGGCTCATCATGCAATGATCACGTAATTGATCATGCACTGATCACCTGGCTTATCATGCATTGATCATGTGACTGATCATGTGCTGATCATGTTTGGTGTCACACACTGATCATGTGCATCTGCAGGCAATGAACAAAGAGCTGAGTAGGCAGGAATCTGTCAGCAGGCTATAATCATGGAACTCAGTTTTTGAGAAATCATGCTGCTCACCTGGCAATAATCAAGTAGATGAGCAGGCAGGAATTACGCAGCACAGGTGGCAATTGTCAAGGAGATGACAGGCAGGAATCGTACAGCTTCAGCTGGCATTGTCAAGGCAGATGAGCAGACAGTAATCAACGCAGCTCAGCAGGACTTACCACGTGACTGAGCATGCACTGTTCAGTGGCTGATCACACACATATCACGTGAATGATCATGCACTGATCACGTGGCTATCATTGCACTGATCACGTGATTGCGCATGCACTGATCATGTAATTGTAATGCACTGCTTACGTGGCTATCATGCACTGATGACGTGGCTGATCATGCACTGATCATGTAGCTATCTTGCACTGATTCAGTTTGCTGATCATACACTCATCACGGGACTGATCGCTGCACTGATCACGGGTGCTATCATGCATTGTCTACATGCCTCCACATGCACTGATCACGTGGATGATCATGCACTGTTTACGTGACTGACCATGCACTGATCACGTGACTGATCATGCACTAATCACGTGGCTGATCATGCACTGATCACGTAATTGATCATGCACTGATCATTTGGCTCATCCATGCACTGATCACTGTGGCCTGATTACACTGATAACGTGACTGGATCATGCACTGATCACGTGACTGATCATGCGCAGTGATCACCGTGGCTATCCTGCACTGATCACTTGGCTGGTCATACACTGATCACATGATGATCATTGCCACTTTTCACGTGGCACTCATGCACTGACCACGTGGCTGCCATACTCTGCTCACGTAACTGATCATGCACACATCACGTGGCTATCATGCACTGCTCACGTGGCTATCATGCACTGATCACTTGGCTGGACATACACTGATCACGTGCCTGGGCATGCACTGATCACGTGGCTGATCATACACTGCTCAGGTAACTGATCATGCACTGATCACGTGGCTATCATTGCACTGATCACGTGGCTGAACATGCACTGTTCACGTGGAACTCATGCACTGATCACGTGGCTGATCATACTCTGCTCACGTAACTGATCATGCACACATCACGTGGCTATCATGCACTGCTCACGTGGCTCGTCATGGAATGATCACATAGCTACCATATACTGTCACGTGACTGATCATGCACAGATCACGTCAATGATCATGCACTGTTCAAGTGAATGATCATGTACTGATCACGTGACTGATCATGCTCTGATCACGTGCCCTATCATGCTCTGCTCACGTGGCTGATCATGCAAGGATCACATAGCAACCATGTACTGGTCACGTGACTGATCATGCACTGATCACGTAATTGATCCTGCACTGATCACGTGGCTCATCATGCACTGATCACGTGGCTGATCACACGTGTATCACGTGACTGATCATGCACTGATCAGCGTGGCTCTCATGCACTGATCATGTGGCTATCATGCACTGATCACGTAGCTATCATGCACTGATCACGTGGCTGATCAGCAATGTACGTAGCTACCATGTACTGGTCATCGTGACTGATCATGCACTGATCACGTAATTGATGCTGCACTGATCACATGGCTCATCACGCACTGATTCCGGTGGCTGATCACACACGTATCACGTGACTGATCATGTACAGATCACGTAAATAATCATGAAGTGACACGTGGCTATCCTGCACTGATCACGTGCATAACATGCACTGATCACGTGGCTGATCACACACGTATCACGTGACTGATCATGCACTGATCACGTGGCTATCATGCACTGATCACGTGGCTATAATGCACTGATCACGTGGCTGATAGCAATGATCACGTAGCTACCATGCACTGGTCACGTGACTGGATCATGCACTGATCACGTAATTAATCCCTGCACTGATCACCTGACTCATCATGCACGTGATCACGTGGCTGATCACACACGTATCACGTGACTGATCATGCACTGATCACGTGGCTATCATGCACTGATTACGTGACTGATCATGCACTGTCATCAGGAGACTGATCATGCACTGATCACGTGGATATCATGCACTGATCACGTGATGATCATGCACTGCACGTATATTGCACTGATCACCTGATTATGCACTGATTCACATGGCTTATCACACACGTCACGTGACTGATCATGCACTGATCACGTGGATCATGCACGATTCACGTGGCTGATCACACATGTTCACGTGACTGATCATGCACTGATCACGTGATATCATGCACTGATCACGTGGCTATCATGCACTGATCACGGCTACTAACATGTACTGTCACGTGACTGATCTTGCACTGATCACGTAATATCATGCACTGATCAGTGCTGATCACACTGATCACGTAGATGATCATGCACTGATCATGTGGGCTGATCAATGCACTGATCACGTGGATTGTATCATGCACTGATCACGTGGCTGAACATGAATGGATCACTGAGCTATCCATGCACTGATCATGTGCTGATCATGCACTGATCAGTGTGCTGATCATGCACTGGATCACGTGACTGATCATGCCACTGATCACGTGGCTAGTCACTATCACTTGGCTGTCATCATATCAAGCTACCATGTGCTGGTCACGTGACTGATCATGCACTGATCATGTGCTGATCATGCACTGAACACGTGAACTGATCATGCACTGATCACGTGACTTATCATGCACTGATCACGTGGCTATCATGCACTGATCACATGGCTGGTCATACACTGATCCACGTGCCTGGGTCATGCACTGATCACGTGGCTGATCATGCCACTGATCACGTGACTGATCATGCACTGATCTCGAGATGATCATACATTTGATCACGTGACTGATCATGCACTGATCACGTGCTATCATGCACTGATCACATGGCTGGTCATACACTGATCACGTGACTGGTCATGCACAGATTACAATGACTGATCATGCACTCATCACGTCACTGATCATGCAGATCTCGAAGTCTGATCATACATTGATCAGTGACTGATCATGCACTGATCACGTGACTGATCATGCAGCTGATCACGTGGCTAATACACGACACTTGGCTGGCACATACACTGATCACGTGCCGTTCATGCACTGATCACGCTGGCTGATCATGCAATGATACGTGACTGATCAGCACTGATCCGAGTCTGATCATGCACTGATCACGTGGCTATCATGCACTGCTCACGTGGCTGATCATGCGATGATCACACAAGCTACCATGTACTGGTCACATGACTGATCATGCACTGATCGCGTGACTGATCATGCAGTGATCACTTGGCTATCAATGCACTACTCACGTGGCTGATCATTGGCAATGATTCCATGTAGCTACCATGTACAGGTCACGTGAATGATCATACACCCATCAAGGTGACTGATCATTGGCACTGATCACTGTAGCTATCTTGCACTGATCCCTTGGCTGATCATACACTCATCACGGACTGATCGTGCACTGATCAAGGCGCTATCATGCATTGATTGCATGACTCCCATGCACTGATCACGTGGATGATCATGCACTGATCACGTGACTGACCATGCAACTGATCACGTGACTGAACATGCACTGATCACGTGGCTATATGCACTGATCACTTGGCTGAACATACACTGATCACGTGACTGATCATGCACTGATCACGTGACTGATCATGCACACTCACGTGGCTATCATGCACTGATCACTTGGCTGAACATACACCTGATCACGTGCCTGGTCATGCACTGATCACGTGGCTGATCATGGCACTGATCATGTGACTGATCATGCACTGACCGTGTGTCTGATCATGCACTGCTCACGTGGCTATCATGCACTGCTCACGTGGCTGATCATGCGATGATCATGCAGCTACCATGTACTGGTCACATGACTGATCATGCACTGATCATGTGACTGATTCATGCAGTGATCACGTGGCTATCCATGCACTGATCACGAGACTGATCATGCACTGATCACGTCTTATATCATGCACTGATCACATGACTGCCCATGCACTGATCAGTGGATTGATTATAGACTAATCATGTGACAGATCATGTACTGATCACCCTGGCTGATCATGCACTGATCACGTGGCTGATCATGCACTGATACCGTGACTGAGCATGGACTGATCACATAACTTCATGTAGTAATCACGTGACTTAATGGCGCTGATCATGTGATGATCATGTGCTGATCATGTTGCTATCATACACCTGATCATGTGCCTCTGGAGGCAATAAACAAAGAGCTGAGTAGGCACGAATCAAACAGTCAGCAGGCAATAATCATGGAACTCATGTGTGAGGAATCATGCTGCTCAGCTGGCAATAATCAAGCAGCTGAGCAGGCAGGAATTACGCAGCACAGCTGGCAATTGTCAAGCAGATGACAGGCAGGAATCGTGCAGCTCAGCTGCCAATTGTCAAGCAGATGAGCAGACAGTAATCACGCAGCTCAGCAGGCACTGATCACGTGATTGATCATGCACTGAACACGTGGATATCATGCACTGATCACGTAATTGATCATGCACTGATCACGTGGCTGATCTTGCACTGAAAAACGTGACTGATCATGAACTGATCACGTGAGTGATCATGCACTGATCACGTTGCTATCATGCACTGCTCACGTGGCTCATCATGCAATGATCACGTAATTGATCATGCACTGATCACCTGGCTTATCATGCATTGATCATGTGACTGATCATGTGCTGATCATGTTTGGTGTCACACACTGATCATGTGCATCTGCAGGCAGTGAACAAAGAGCTGAGTAGGCAGGAATCTGTCAGCAGGCTATAATCAATGGAACTCAGTTTTGAGAAATCATGCTGCTCACCTGGCAATAATCAAGTAGATGAAGCAGGCAGGAATTATGCAGCACAGGTGGCAATTGTCAAGGAGATGACAGGCAGGAATCGTACAGCTCAGCTGGCAATTGTCAAGCAGATGAGCAGACAGTAATCACGCAGCTCAGCAGGACTTACCACGTGACTGAGCATGCACTGTTCACGTGGCTGATCACACACATATCACGTGAATGATCATGCACTGATCACGTGGCTATCATGCACTGATCACGTGATTGCGCATGCACTGATCATGTAATTGTATGCACTGCTTACGTGGCTATCATGCACTGATGACGTGGCTGATCATGCACTGATCATGTAGCTATCTTGCACTGATCAGTTTGCTGATCATACACTCATCACGGGATGATCGTGCACTGATCACGGTGCTATCATGCATTGTCTACATGCCTCCACATGCACTGATCACGTGGATGATCATGCACTGTTTACGTGACTGACCATGCACTGATCACGTGACTGATCATGCACTAATCACGTGGCTGATCATGCACTGATCACGTAATTGATCATGCACTGATCATTTGGCTTCATCATGCACTGATCACGTGGCTGATCATACACTGATAACGTGACTGATCATGCACTGATCACGTGACTGATCATGCAGTGATCACGTGGCTATCCTGCACTGATCACTTGGCTGGTCATACACTGATCACATGACTGATCATGCACTTTTCACGTGGCACTCATGCACTGACCACGTGGCTGACCATACTTCTGCTCACGTAACTGATCATGCACACATCACGTGGCTATCATGCACTGCTCACGTGGCTATCATGCACTGATCACTTGGCTGGACATACACTGATCACGTGCCTGGGCATGCACTGATCACGTGGCTGATCATACACTGCTCAGGTAACTGATCATGCACTGATCACGTGGCTATCATGCACTGATCACGTGGCTGAACATGCACTGTTCACGTGGAACTCATGCACTGATCACGTGGCTGATCATACTCTGCTCACGTAACTGATCATGCACACATCACGTGGCTATCATGCACTGCTCACGTGGCTCGTCATGGAATGATCACATAGCTACCATATACTGGTCACGTGACTGATCATGCACAGATCACGTCAATGATCATGCACTGTTCAAGTGAATGATCATGTACTGATCACGTGACTGATCATGCTCTGATCACGTGCCTATCATGCTCTGCTCACGTGGCTGATCATGCAAGGATCACATAGCAACCATGTACTGGTCACGTGACTGATCATGCACTGATCACGTAATTGATCCTGCACTGATCACGTGGCTCATCATGCACTGATCACGTGGCTGATCACACGTGTATCACGTGACTGATCATGCACTGATCACGTGGCTCTCATGCACTGATCATGTGGCTATCATGCACTGATCACGTAGCTATCATGCACTGATCACGTGGCTGATCACGCAATGTTCACGTAGCTACCATGTACTGGTCATGTGACTGATCATGCACTGATCACGTAATTGATGCTTCACTGACCACATGGCTCATCACGCACTGATCCGGTGGCTGATCACACACGTATCACGTGACTGATCATGTACAGATCACGTAAATAATCATGAAGTGATCACGTGGCTATCCTGCACTGATCACGTGCATAACATGCACTGATCACGTGGCTGATCACACACGTATCACGTGACTGATCATGCACTGATCACGTGGCTATCATGCACTGATCACGTGGCTATCATGCACTGATCACGTGGCTGATCATGCAATGATCACGTAGCTACCATGCACTGGTCACGTGACTGATCATGCACTGATCACGTAATTAATCCTGCACTGATCACCTGACTCATCATGCACTGATCACGTGGCTGATCACACACGTATCACGTGACTGATCATGCACTGATCACGTGGCTATCATGCACTGATTACGTGACTGATCATGCACTGTTCACGAGACTGATCATGCACTGATCACGTGGATATCATGCACTGATCACGTGGATATCATGCACTGATCACATGGCTGAACATGCACTGTTCACATAGCTTTTCACACACCTGTCACGTGACTGATCATGCACTGATCACGTGGATATCATGCACGATTCACGTGGCTGATCACACATGTATCACGTGACTGATCATGCACTGATCACGTGGCTATCATGCACTGATCACGTAGCGACCATGTACTGGTCACGTGACTGATCTTGCACTGATCACGTAATTGATCATGCACTGATCATGTGGGTGATCAAGCACTGATCACGTGGCTATCATGCACTGTTAACGTGGTTGATCATGAAATGATCTCGCAGCTACCATGTACTGGTCACGTGACTGATCATGCACTGATCATGTGGCTGATCATGCACTGATCACGTGACTGATCATGCACTGATCACGTGGCTATCATGCACTGATCACTTGGCTGGTCATACACTGATCACGCAGCTACCATGTGCTGGTCACGTGACTGATCATGCACTGATCATGTGGCTGATCATGCACTGAACACGTGACTGATCATGCACTGATCACGTGACTTATCATGCACTGATCACGTGGCTATCATGCACTGATCACATGGCTGGTCATACACTGATCACGTGCCTGGTCATGCACTGATCACCTGGCTGATCATGCACTGATCACGTAATTGATGCTGCACTGATCACATGGCTCATCACGCACTGATCCGGTGGCTGATCACACACGTATCACGTGACTGATCATGTACAGATCACGTAAATAATCATGAAGTGATCACGTGGCTATCCTGCACTGATCACGTGCATAACATGCACTGATCACGTGGCTGATCACACACGTATCACGTGACTGATCATGCACTGATCACGTGGCTATCATGCACTGATCACGTGGCTATCATGCACTGATCACGTGGCTGATCATGCAATGATCACGTAGCTACCATGCACTGGTCACGTGACTGATCATGCACTGATCACGTAATTAATCCTGCACTGATCACCTGACTCATCATGCACTGATCACGTGGCTGATCACACACGTATCACGTGACTGATCATGCACTGATCACGTGGCTATCATGCACTGATTACGTGACTGATCATGCACTGTTCACGAGACTGATCATGCACTGATCACGTGGATATCATGCACTGATCACGTGGATATCATGCACTGATCACATGGCTGAACATGCACTGTTCACATGGCTTATCACACACCTGTCACGTGACTGATCATGCACTGATCACGTGGATATCATGCACGATTCACGTGGCTGATCACACATGTATCACGTGACTGATCATGCACTGATCACGTGGCTATCATGCACTGATCACGTGGCTATCATGCACTGATCACGTAGCTACCATGTACTGGTCACGTGACTGATCTTGCACTGATCACGTAATTGATCATGCACTGATCATGTGGGTGATCAAGCACTGATCACGTGGCTATCATGCACTGTTAACGTGGTTGATCATGAAATGATCTCGCAGCTACCATGTACTGGTCACGTGACTGATCATGCACTGATCGTGTGGCTGATCATGCACTGATCACGTGACTGATCATGCACTGATCACGTGGCTATCATGCACTGATCACTTGGCTGGTCATACACTGATCACGCAGCTACCATGTGCTGGTCACGTGACTGATCATGCACTGATCATGTGGCTGATCATGCACTGAACACGTGACTGATCATGCACTGATCACGTGACTTATCATGCACTGATCACGTGGCTATCATGCACTGATCACATGGCTGGTCATACACTGATCACGTGCCTGGTCATGCACTGATCACCTGGCTGATCATGCACTGATCACGTGACTGATCATGCACTGATCTCGAGATGATCATACATTGATCACGTGACTGATCATGCACTGATCACGTGGCTATCATGCACTGATCACATGGCTGGTCATACACTGATCACGTGACTGGTCATGCACAGATTACATGACTGATCATGCACTCATCACGTCACTGATCATGCACTGATCTCGAGTCTGATCATACATTGATCATGTGACTGATCATGCACTGATCACGTGACTGATCATGCACTGATCACGTGGCTATAATGCACTGATCACTTGGCTGGACATACACTGATCACGTGCCTGGTCATGCACTGATCACCTGGCTGATCATGCACTGATCACGTGACTGATCACGCACTGATCTCGAGTCTGATCATGCACTGATCACGTGGCTATCATGCACTGCTCACGTGGCTGATCATGCGATGATCACACAAGCTACCATGTACTGGTCACATGACTGATCATGCACTGATCGCGTGACTGATCATGCAGTGATCACTTGGCTATCATGCACTACTCACGTGGCTGATCATGCAATGATTATGTAGCTACCATGTACAGGTCACGTGAATGATCATACACCCATCAGGTGACTGATCATGCACTGATCACGTAGCTATCTTGCACTGATCCCTTGGCTGATCATACACTCATCATGGGACTGATCGTGCACTGATCAAGGCGCTATCATGCATTGATTGCATGACTCCCCATGCACTGATCACGTGGATGATCATGCACTGATCACGTGACTGACCATGCACTGATCACGTGACTGAACATGCACTGATCACGTGGCTATCATGCACTGATCACTTGGCTGAACATACACTGATCACGTGACTGATCATGCACTGATCACGTGACTGATCATGCACACTCACGTGGCTATCATGCACTGATCACTTGGCTGAACATACACTGATCACGTGCCTGGTCATGCACTGATCACGTGGCTGATCATGCACTGATCATGTGACTGATCATGCACTGACCGTGTGTCTGATCATGCACTGCTCACGTGGCTATCATGCACTGCTCACGTGGCTGATCATGCGATGATCATGCAGCTACCATGTACTGGTCACATGACTGATCATGCACTGATCATGTGACTGATCATGCAGTGATCACGTGGCTATCATGCACTGATCACGAGACTGATCATGCACTGATCACGTCTATATCATGCACTGATCACATGACTGCCCATGCACTGATCACGTGGATGATTATAGACTAATCATGTGACAGATCATGTACTGATCACCTGGCTGGTCATGCACTGATCACGTGGCTGATCATGCACTGATACCGTGACTGAGCATGGACTGATCACATAACTATCAAGTAGTAATCACGTGACTTAATGGCGCTGATCATGTGACTGATCATGTGCTGATCATGTTTGCTATCATACACTGATCATGTGCCTCTGGAGGCAATAAACAAAGAGCTGAGTAGGCACGAATCAAACAGTCAGCAGGCAATAATCATGGAACTCATGTGTGAGGAATCATGCTGCTCAGCTGGCAATAATCAAGCAGCTGAGCAGGCAGGAATTACGCAGCACAGCTGGCAATTGTCAAGCAGATGACAGGCAGGAATCGTGCAGCTCAGCTGCCAATTGTCAAGCAGATGAGCAGACAGTAATCACGCAGCTCAGCAGGCACTGATCACGTGATTGATCATGCACTGAACACGTGGATATCATGCACTGATCACGTAATTGATCATGCACTGATCACGTGGCTGATCTTGCACTGAAAACGTGACTGATCATGAACTGATCACGTGAGTGATCATGCACTGATCACGTGGCTATCATGCACTGCTCACGTGGCTCATCATGCAATGATCACGTAATTGATCATGCACTGATCACCTGGCTTATCATGCATTGATCATGTGACTGATCATGTGCTGATCATGTTTGGTGTCACACACTGATCATGTGCATCTGCAGGCAGTGAACAAAGAGCTGAGTAGGCAGGAATCTGTCAGCAGGCTATAATCATGGAACTCAGTTTTGAGAAATCATGCTGCTCACCTGGCAATAATCAAGTAGATGAGCAGGCAGGAATTATGCAGCACAGGTGGCAATTGTCAAGGAGATGACAGGCAGGAATCGTACAGCTCAGCTGGCAATTGTCAAGCAGATGAGCAGACAGTAATCACGCAGCTCAGCAGGACTTACCACGTGACTGAGCATGCACTGTTCACGTGGCTGATCACACACATATCACGTGAATGATCATGCACTGATCACGTGGCTATCATGCACTGATCACGTGATTGCGCATGCACTGATCATGTAATTGTATGCACTGCTTACGTGGCTATCATGCACTGATGACGTGGCTGATCATGCACTGATCATGTAGCTATCTTGCACTGATCAGTTTGCTGATCATACACTCATCACGGGACTGATCGTGCACTGATCACGGTGCTATCATGCATTGTCTACATGCCTCCACATGCACTGATCACGTGGATGATCATGCACTGTTTACGTGACTGACCATGCACTGATCACGTGACTGATCATGCACTAATCACGTGGCTGATCATGCACTGATCACGTAATTGATCATGCACTGATCATTTGGCTCATCATGCACTGATCACGTGGCTGATCATACACTGATAACGTGACTGATCATGCACTGATCACGTGACTGATCATGCAGTGATCACGTGGCTATCCTGCACTGATCACTTGGCTGGTCATACACTGATCACATGACTGATCATGCACTTTTCACGTGGCACTCATGCACTGACCACGTGGCTGACCATACTCTGCTCACGTAACTGATCATGCACACATCACGTGGCTATCATGCACTGCTCACGTGGCTATCATGCACTGATCACTTGGCTGGACATACACTGATCACGTGCCTGGGCATGCACTGATCACGTGGCTGATCATACACTGCTCAGGTAACTGATCATGCACTGATCACGTGGCTATCATGCACTGATCACGTGGCTGAACATGCACTGTTCCCGTGGAACTCATGCACTGATCACGTGGCTGATCACACACATATCACGTGAATGATCATGCACTGATCACGTGGCTATCATGCACTGATCACGTGATTGCGCATGCACTGATCATGTAATTGTATGCACTGCTTACGTGGCTATCATGCACTGATGACGTGGCTGATCATGCACTGATCATGTAGCTATCTTGCACTGATCAGTTTGCTGATCATACACTCATCACGGGACTGATCGTGCACTGATCACGGTGCTATCATGCATTGTCTACATGCCTCCACATGCACTGATCACGTGGATGATCATGCACTGTTTACGTGACTGACCATGCACTGATCACGTGACTGATCATGCACTAATCACGTGGCTGATCATGCACTGATCACGTAATTGATCATGCACTGATCATTTGGCTCATCATGCACTGATCACGTGGCTGATCATACACTGATAACGTGACTGATCATGCACTGATCACGTGACTGATCATGCAGTGATCACGTGGCTATCCTGCACTGATCACTTGGCTGGTCATACACTGATCACATGACTGATCATGCACTTTTCACGTGGCACTCATGCACTGACCACGTGGCTGACCATACTCTGCTCACGTAACTGATCATGCACACATCACGTGGCTATCATGCACTGCTCACGTGGCTATCATGCACTGATCACTTGGCTGGACATACACTGATCACGTGCCTGGGCATGCACTGATCACGTGGCTGATCATACACTGCTCAGGTAACTGATCATGCACTGATCACGTGGCTATCATGCACTGATCACGTGGCTGAACATGCACTGTTCACGTGGAACTCATGCACTGATCACGTGGCTGATCATACTCTGCTCACGTAACTGATCATGCACACATCACGTGGCTATCATGCACTGCTCACGTGGCTCGTCATGGAATGATCACATAGCTACCATATACTGGTCACGTGACTGATCATGCACAGATCACGTCAATGATCATGCACTGTTCAAGTGAATGATCATGTACTGATCACGTGACTGATCATGCTCTGATCACGTGCCTATCATGCTCTGCTCACGTGGCTGATCATGCAAGGATCACATAGCAACCATGTACTGGTCACGTGACTGATCATGCACTGATCACGTAATTGATCCTGCACTGATCACGTGGCTCATCATGCACTGATCACGTGGCTGATCACACGTGTATCACGTGACTGATCATGCACTGATCACGTGGCTCTCATGCACTGATCATGTGGCTATCATGCACTGATCACGTAGCTATCATGCACTGATCACGTGGCTGATCACGCAATGTTCACGTAGCTACCATGTACTGGTCATGTGACTGATCATGCACTGATCACGTAATTGATGCTGCACTGACCACATGGCTCATCACGCACTGATCCGGTGGCTGATCACACACGTATCACGTGACTGATCATGTACAGATCACGTAAATAATCATGAAGTGATCACGTGGCTATCCTGCACTGATCACGTGCATAACATGCACTGATCACGTGGCTGATCACACACGTATCACGTGACTGATCATGCACTGATCACGTGGCTATCATGCACTGATCACGTGGCTATCATGCACTGATCACGTGGCTGATCATGCAATGATCACGTAGCTACCATGCACTGGTCACGTGACTGATCATGCACTGATCACGTAATTAATCCTGCACTGATCACCTGACTCATCATGCACTGATCACGTGGCTGATCACACACGTATCACGTGACTGATCATGCACTGATCACGTGGCTATCATGCACTGATTACGTGACTGATCATGCACTGTTCACGAGACTGATCATGCACTGATCACGTGGATATCATGCACTGATCACGTGGATATCATGCACTGATCACATGGCTGAACATGCACTGTTCACATAGCTTTTCACACACCTGTCACGTGACTGATCATGCACTGATCACGT
This sequence comes from Bos taurus, assembly GCF_002263795.3. Lineage (NCBI taxonomy): Eukaryota > Metazoa > Chordata > Mammalia > Artiodactyla > Bovidae > Bos > Bos taurus. The sequence continues at coordinate 14,960 of NW_020191202.1, forward strand.
GGATATCATGCACGATTCACGTGGCTGATCACACATGTATCACGTGACTGATCATGCACTGATCACGTGGCTATCATGCACTGATCACGTAGCGACCATGTACTGGTCACGTGACTGATCTTGCACTGATCACGTAATTGATCATGCACTGATCATGTGGGTGATCAAGCACTGATCACGTGGCTATCATGCACTGTTAACGTGGTTGATCATGAAATGATCTCGCAGCTACCATGTACTGGTCACGTGACTGATCATGCACTGATCATGTGGCTGATCATGCACTGATCACGTGACTGATCATGCACTGATCACGTGGCTATCATGCACTGATCACTTGGCTGGTCATACACTGATCACGCAGCTACCATGTGCTGGTCACGTGACTGATCATGCACTGATCATGTGGCTGATCATGCACTGAACACGTGACTGATCATGCACTGATCACGTGACTTATCATGCACTGATCACGTGGCTATCATGCACTGATCACATGGCTGGTCATACACTGATCACGTGCCTGGTCATGCACTGATCACCTGGCTGATCATGCACTGATCACGTAATTGATGCTGCACTGATCACATGGCTCATCACGCACTGATCCGGTGGCTGATCACACACGTATCACGTGACTGATCATGTACAGATCACGTAAATAATCATGAAGTGATCACGTGGCTATCCTGCACTGATCACGTGCATAACATGCACTGATCACGTGGCTGATCACACACGTATCACGTGACTGATCATGCACTGATCACGTGGCTATCATGCACTGATCACGTGGCTATCATGCACTGATCACGTGGCTGATCATGCAATGATCACGTAGCTACCATGCACTGGTCACGTGACTGATCATGCACTGATCACGTAATTAATCCTGCACTGATCACCTGACTCATCATGCACTGATCACGTGGCTGATCACACACGTATCACGTGACTGATCATGCACTGATCACGTGGCTATCATGCACTGATTACGTGACTGATCATGCACTGTTCACGAGACTGATCATGCACTGATCACGTGGATATCATGCACTGATCACGTGGATATCATGCACTGATCACATGGCTGAACATGCACTGTTCACATGGCTTATCACACACCTGTCACGTGACTGATCATGCACTGATCACGTGGATATCATGCACGATTCACGTGGCTGATCACACATGTATCACGTGACTGATCATGCACTGATCACGTGGCTATCATGCACTGATCACGTGGCTATCATGCACTGATCACGTAGCTACCATGTACTGGTCACGTGACTGATCTTGCACTGATCACGTAATTGATCATGCACTGATCATGTGGGTGATCAAGCACTGATCACGTGGCTATCATGCACTGTTAACGTGGTTGATCATGAAATGATCTCGCAGCTACCATGTACTGGTCACGTGACTGATCATGCACTGATCGTGTGGCTGATCATGCACTGATCACGTGACTGATCATGCACTGATCACGTGGCTATCATGCACTGATCACTTGGCTGGTCATACACTGATCACGCAGCTACCATGTGCTGGTCACGTGACTGATCATGCACTGATCATGTGGCTGATCATGCACTGAACACGTGACTGATCATGCACTGATCACGTGACTTATCATGCACTGATCACGTGGCTATCATGCACTGATCACATGGCTGGTCATACACTGATCACGTGCCTGGTCATGCACTGATCACCTGGCTGATCATGCACTGATCACGTGACTGATCATGCACTGATCTCGAGATGATCATACATTGATCACGTGACTGATCATGCACTGATCACGTGGCTATCATGCACTGATCACATGGCTGGTCATACACTGATCACGTGACTGGTCATGCACAGATTACATGACTGATCATGCACTCATCACGTCACTGATCATGCACTGATCTCGAGTCTGATCATACATTGATCATGTGACTGATCATGCACTGATCACGTGACTGATCATGCACTGATCACGTGGCTATAATGCACTGATCACTTGGCTGGACATACACTGATCACGTGCCTGGTCATGCACTGATCACCTGGCTGATCATGCACTGATCACGTGACTGATCACGCACTGATCTCGAGTCTGATCATGCACTGATCACGTGGCTATCATGCACTGCTCACGTGGCTGATCATGCGATGATCACACAGCTACCATGTACTGGTCACATGACTGATCATGCACTGATCGCGTGACTGATCATGCAGTGATCACTTGGCTATCATGCACTACTCACGTGGCTGATCATGCAATGATTATGTAGCTACCATGTACAGGTCACGTGAATGATCATACACCCATCAGGTGACTGATCATGCACTGATCACGTAGCTATCTTGCACTGATCCCTTGGCTGATCATACACTCATCATGGGACTGATCGTGCACTGATCAAGGCGCTATCATGCATTGATTGCATGACTCCCCATGCACTGATCACGTGGATGATCATGCACTGATCACGTGACTGACCATGCACTGATCACGTGACTGAACATGCACTGATCACGTGGCTATCATGCACTGATCACTTGGCTGAACATACACTGATCACGTGACTGATCATGCACTGATCACGTGACTGATCATGCACACTCACGTGGCTATCATGCACTGATCACTTGGCTGAACATACACTGATCACGTGCCTGGTCATGCACTTGATCACGTGGCTGATCATGCACTGATCATGTGACTGATCATGCACTGACCGTGTGTCTGATCATGCACTGCTCACGTGGCTATCATGCACTGCTCACGTGGCTGATCATGCGATGATCATGCAGCTACCATGTACTGGTCACATGACTGATCATGCACTGATCATGTGACTGATCATGCAGTGATCACGTGGTTATCATGCACTGATCACGAGACTGATCATGCACTGATCACGTCTATATCATGCACTGATCACATGACTGCCCATGCACTGATCACGTGGATGATTATAGACTAATCATGTGACAGATCATGTACTGATCACCTGGCTGATCATGCACTGATCACGTGGCTGATCATGCACTGATACCGTGACTGAGCATGGACTGATCACATAACTATCATGTAGTAATCACGTGACTTAATGGCGCTGATCATGTGACTGATCATGTGCTGATCATGTTTGCTATCATACACTGATCATGTGCCTCTGGAGGCAATAAACAAAGAGCTGAGTAGGCACGAATCAAACAGTCAGCAGGCAATAATCATGGAACTCATGTGTGAGGAATCATGCTGCTCAGCTGGCAATAATCAAGCAGCTGAGCAGGCAGGAATTACGCAGCACAGCTGGCAATTGTCAAGCAGATGACAGGCAGGAATCGTGCAGCTCAGCTGCCAATTGTCAAGCAGATGAGCAGACAGTAATCACGCAGCTCAGCAGGCACTGATCACGTGATTGATCATGCACTGAACACGTGGATATCATGCACTGATCACGTAATTGATCATGCACTGATCACGTGGCTGATCTTGCACTGAAAACGTGACTGATCATGAACTGATCACGTGAGTGATCATGCACTGATCACGTGGCTATCATGCACTGCTCACGTGGCTCATCATGCAATGATCACGTAATTGATCATGCACTGATCACCTGGCTTATCATGCATTGATCATGTGACTGATCATGTGCTGATCATGTTTGGTGTCACACACTGATCATGTGCATCTGCAGGCAGTGAACAAAGAGCTGAGTAGGCAGGAATCTGTCAGCAGGCTATAATCATGGAACTCAGTTTTGAGAAATCATGCTGCTCACCTGGCAATAATCAAGTAGATGAGCAGGCAGGAATTATGCAGCACAGGTGGCAATTGTCAAGGAGATGACAGGCAGGAATCGTACAGCTCAGCTGGCAATTGTCAAGCAGATGAGCAGACAGTAATCACGCAGCTCAGCAGGACTTACCACGTGACTGAGCATGCACTGTTCACGTGGCTGATCACACACATATCACGTGAATGATCATGCACTGATCACGTGGCTATCATGCACTGATCACGTGATTGCGCATGCACTGATCATGTAATTGTATGCACTGCTTACGTGGCTATCATGCACTGATGACGTGGCTGATCATGCACTGATCATGTAGCTATCTTGCACTGATCAGTTTGCTTATCATACACTCATCACGGGACTGATAGTGCACTGATCACGGTGCTATCATGCATTGTCTACATGCCTCCACATGCACTGATCACGTGGATGATCATGCACTGTTTACGTGACTGACCATGCACTGATCACGTGACTGATCATGCACTAATCACGTGGCTGATCATGCACTGATCACGTAATTGATCATGCACTGATCATTTGGCTCATCATGCACTGATCACGTGGCTGATCATACACTGATAACGTGACTGATCATGCACTGATCACGTGACTGATCATGCAGTGATCACGTGGCTATCCTGCACTGATCACTTGGCTGGTCATACACTGATCACATGACTGATCATGCACTTTTCACGTGGCACTCATGCACTGACCACGTGGCTGACCATACTCTGCTCACGTAACTGATCATGCACACATCACGTGGCTATCATGCACTGCTCACGTGGCTATCATGCACTGATCACTTGGCTGGACATACACTGATCACGTGCCTGGGCATGCACTGATCACGTGGCTGATCATACACTGCTCAGGTAACTGATCATGCACTGATCACGTGGCTATCATGCACTGATCACGTGGCTGAACATGCACTGTTCACGTGGAACTCATGCACTGATCACGTGGCTGATCACACACATATCACGTGAATGATCATGCACTGATCACGTGGCTATCATGCACTGATCACGTGATTGCGCATGCACTGATCATGTAATTGTATGCACTGCTTACGTGGCTATCATGCACTGATGACGTGGCTGATCATGCACTGATCATGTAGCTATCTTGCACTGATCAGTTTGCTGATCATACACTCATCACGGGACTGATCGTGCACTGATCACGGTGCTATCATGCATTGTCTACATGCCTCCACATGCACTGATCACGTGGATGATCATGCACTGTTTACGTGACTGACCATGCACTGATCACGTGACTGATCATGCACTAATCACGTGGCTGATCATGCACTGATCACGTAATTGATCATGCACTGATCATTTGGCTCATCATGCACTGATCACGTGGCTGATCATACACTGATAACGTGACTGATCATGCACTGATCACGTGACTGATCATGCAGTGATCACGTGGCTATCCTGCACTGATCACTTGGCTGGTCATACACTGATCACATGACTGATCATGCACTTTTCACGTGGCACTCATGCACTGACCACGTGGCTGACCATACTCTGCTCACGTAACTGATCATGCACACATCACGTGGCTATCATGCACTGCTCACGTGGCTATCATGCACTGATCACTTGGCTGGACATACACTGATCACGTGCCTGGGCATGCACTGATCACGTGGCTGATCATACACTGCTCAGGTAACTGATCATGCACTGATCACGTGGCTATCATGCACTGATCACGTGGCTGAACATGCACTGTTCACGTGGAACTCATGCACTGATCACGTGGCTGATCATACTCTGCTCACGTAACTGATCATGCACACATCACGTGGCTATCATGCACTGCTCACGTGGCTCGTCATGGAATGATCACATAGCTACCATATACTGGTCACGTGACTGATCATGCACAGATCACGTCAATGATCATGCACTGTTCAAGTGAATGATCATGTACTTATCACGTGACTGATCATGCTCTGATCACGTGCCTATCATGCTCTGCTCACGTGGCTGATCATGCAAGGATCACATAGCAACCATGTACTGGTCACGTGACTGATCATGCACTGATCACGTAATTGATCCTGCACTGATCACGTGGCTCATCATGCACTGATCACGTGGCTGATCACACGTGTATCACGAGACTGATCATGCACTGATCACGTGGCTCTCATGCACTGATCATGTGGCTATCATGCACTGATCACGTAGCTATCATGCACTGATCACGTGGCTGATCACGCAATGTTCACGTAGCTACCATGTACTGGTCATGTGACTGATCATGCACTGATCACGTAATTGATGCTGCACTGACCACATGGCTCATCACGCACTGATCCGGTGGCTGATCACACACGTATCACGTGACTGATCATGTACAGATCACGTAAATAATCATGAAGTGATCACGTGGCTATCCTGCACTGATCACGTGCATAACATGCACTGATCACGTGGCTGATCACACACGTATCACGTGACTGATCATGCACTGATCACGTGGCTATCATGCACTGATCACGTGGCTATCATGCACTGATCACGTGGCTGATCATGCAATGATCACGTAGCTACCATGCACTGGTCACGTGACTGATCATGAACTGATCACGTAATTAATCCTGCACTGATCACCTGACTCATCATGCACTGATCACGTGGCTGATCACACACGTATCACGTGACTGATCATGCACTGATCACGTGGCTATCATGCACTGATTACGTGACTGATCATGCACTGTTCACGAGACTGATCATGCACTGATCACGTGGATATCATGCACTGATCACGTGGATATCATGCACTGATCACATGGCTGAACATGCACTGTTCACATAGCTTTTCACACACCTGTCACGTGACTGATCATGCACTGATCACGTGGATATCATGCACGATTCACGTGGCTGATCACACATGTATCACGTGACTGATCATGCACTGATCACGTGGCTATCATGCACTGATCACGTAGCTACCATGTACTGGTCACGTGACTGATCTTGCACTGATCACGTAATTGATCATGCACTGATCATGTGGGTGATCAAGCACTGATCACGTGGCTATCATGCACTGTTAACGTGGTTGATCATGAAATGATCTCGCAGCTACCATGTACTGGTCACGTGACTGATCATGCACTGATCATGTGGCTGATCATGCACTGATCACGTGACTGATCATGCACTGATCACGTGGCTATCATGCACTGATCACTTGGCTGGTCATACACTGATCACGCAGCTACCATGTGCTGGTCACGTGACTGATCATGCACTGATCATGTGGCTGATCATGCACTGAACACGTGACTGATCATGCACTGATCACGTGACTTATCATGCACTGATCACGTGGCTATCATGCACTGATCACATGGCTGGTCATACACTGATCACGTGCCTGGTCATGCACTGATCACCTGGCTGATCATGCACTGATCACGTGACTGATCATGCACTGATCTCGAGATGATCATACATTGATCACGTGACTGATCATGCACTGATCACGTGGCTATCATGCACTGATCACATGGCTGGTCATACACTGATCACGTGACTGGTCATGCACAGATTACATGACTGATCATGCACTCATCACGTCACTGATCATGCACTGATCTCGAGTCTGATCATACATTGATCATGTGACTGATCATGCACTGATCACGTGACTGATCATGCACTGATCACGTGGCTATAATGCACTGATCACTTGGCTGGACAAACAATGATCACGTGCCTGGTCATGCACTGATCACCTGGCTGATCATGCACTGATCACGTGACTGATCATGCACTGATCTCGAGTCTGATCATGCACTGATCACGTGGCTATCATGCACTGCTCACGTGGCTGATCATGCGATGATCACACAGCTACCATGTACTGGTCACATGACTGATCATGCACTGATCGCGTGACTGATCATGCAGTGATCACTTGGCTATCATGCACTACTCACGTGGCTGATCATGCAATGATTATGTAGCTACCATGTACAGGTCACGTGAATGATCATACACCCATCAGGTGACTGATCATGCACTGATCACGTAGCTATCTTGCACTGATCCCTTGGCTGATCATACACTCATCACGGGACTGATCGTGCACTGATCAAGGCGCTATCATGCATTGATTGCATGACTCCCCATGCACTGATCACGTGGATGATCATGCACTGATCACGTGACTGACCATGCACTGATCACGTGACTGAACATGCACTGATCACGTGGCTATCATGCACTGATCACTTGGCTGAACATACACTGATCACGTGACTGATCATGCACTGATCACGTGACTGATCATGCACACTCACGTGGCTATCATGCACTGATCACTTGGCTGAACATACACTGATCACGTGCCTGGTCATGCACTGATCACGTGGCTGATCATGCACTGATCATGTGACTGATCATGCACTGACCGTGTGTCTGATCATGCACTGCTCACGTGGCTATCATGCACTGCTCACGTGGCTGATCATGCGATGATCATGCAGCTACCATGTACTGGTCACATGACTGATCATGCACTGATCATGTGACTGATCATGCAGTGATCACGTGGCTATCATGCACTGATCACGAGACTGATCATGCACTGATCACGTCTATATCATGCACTGATCACATGACTGCCCATGCACTGATCACGTGGATGATTATAGACTAATCATGTGACAGATCATGTACTGATCACCTGGCTGGTCATGCACTGATCACGTGGCTGATCATGCACTGATACCGTGACTGAGCATGGACTGATCACATAACTATCATGTAGTAATCACGTGACTTAATGGCGCTGATCATGTGACTGATCATGTGCTGATCATGTTTGCTATCATACACTGATCATGTGCCTCTGGAGGCAATAAACAAAGAGCTGAGTAGGCACGAATCAAACAGTCAGCAGGCAATAATCATGGAACTCATGTGTGAGGAATCATGCTGCTCAGCTGGCAATAATCAAGCAGCTGAGCAGGCAGGAATTACGCAGCACAGCTGGCAATTGTCAAGCAGATGACAGGCAGGAATCGTGCAGCTCAGCTGCCAATTGTCAAGCAGATGAGCAGACAGTAATCACGCAGCTCAGCAGGCACTGATCACGTGATTGATCATGCACTGAACACGTGGATATCATGCACTGATCACGTAATTGATCATGCACTGATCACGTGGCTGATCTTGCACTGAAAACGTGACTGATCATGAACTGATCACGTGAGTGATCATGCACTGATCACGTGGCTATCATGCACTGCTCACGTGGCTCATCATGCAATGATCACGTAATTGATCATGCACTGATCACCTGGCTTATCATGCATTGATCATGTGACTGATCATGTGCTGATCATGTTTGGTGTCACACACTGATCATGTGCATCTGCAGGCAGTGAACAAAGAGCTGAGTAGGCAGGAATCTGTCAGCAGGCTATAATCATGGAACTCAGTTTTGAGAAATCATGCTGCTCACCTGGCAATAATCAAGTAGATGAGCAGGCAGGAATTATGCAGCACAGGTGGCAATTGTCAAGGAGATGACAGGCAGGAATCGTACAGCTCAGCTGGCAATTGTCAAGCAGATGAGCAGACAGTAATCACGCAGCTCAGCAGGACTTACCACGTGACTGAGCATGCACTGTTCACGTGGCTGATCACACACATATCACGTGAATGATCATGCACTGATCACGTGGCTATCATGCACTGATCACGTGATTGCGCATGCACTGATCATGTAATTGTATGCACTGCTTACGTGGCTATCATGCACTGATGACGTGGCTGATCATGCACTGATCATGTAGCTATCTTGCACTGATCAGTTTGCTGATCATACACTCATCACGGGACTGATCGTGCACTGATCACGGTGCTATCATGCATTGTCTACATGCCTCCACATGCACTGATCACGTGGATGATCATGCACTGTTTACGTGACTGACCATGCACTGATCACGTGACTGATCATGCACTAATCACGTGGCTGATCATGCACTGATCACGTAATTGATCATGCACTGATCATTTGGCTCATCATGCACTGATCACGTGGCTGATCATACACTGATAACGTGACTGATCATGCACTGATCACGTGACTGATCATGCAGTGATCACGTGGCTATCCTGCACTGATCACTTGGCTGGTCATACACTGATCACATGACTGATCATGCACTTTTCACGTGGCACTCATGCACTGACCACGTGGCTGACCATACTCTGCTCACGTAACTGATCATGGCACACATCACGTGGCTATCATGCACTGCTCACGTGGCTATCATGCACTGATCACTTGGCTGGACATACACTGATCACGTGCCTGGGCATGCACTGATCACGTGGCTGATCATACACTGCTCAGGTAACTGATCATGCACTGATCACGTGGCTATCATGCACTGATTCACGTGGCTGAACATGCACTGTTCACGTGGAACTCATGCACTGATCACGTGGCTGATCATACTCTGCTCACGTAACTGATCATGCACACATCACGTGGCTATCATGCACTGCTCACGTGGCTCGTCATGGAATGATCACATAGCTACCATATACTGGTCACGTGACTGATCATGCACAGATCACGTCAATGATCATGCACTGTTCAAGTGAATGATCATGTACTGATCACGTGACTGATCATGCTCTGATCACGTGCCTATCATGCTCTGCTCACGTGGCTGATCATGCAAGGATCACATAGCAACCATGTACTGGTCACGTGACTGATCATGCACTGATCACGTAATTGATCCTGCACTGATCACGTGGCTCATCATGCACTGATCACGTGGCTGATCACACGTGTATCACGTGACTGATCATGCACTGATCACGTGGCTCTCATGCACTGATCATGTGGCTATCATGCACTGATCACGTAGCTATCATGCACTGATCACGTGGCTGATCACGCAATGTTCACGTAGCTACCATGTACTGGTCATGTGACTGATCATGCACTGATCACGTAATTGATGCTGCACTGATCACATGGCTCATCACGCACTGATCCGGTGGCTGATCACACACGTATCACGTGACTGATCATGTACAGATCACGTAAATAATCATGAAGTGATCACGTGGCTATCCTGCACTGATCACGTGCATAACATGCACTGATCACGTGGCTGATCACACACGTATCACGTGACTGATCATGCACTGATCACGTGGCTATCATGCACTGATCACGTGGCTATCATGCACTGATCACGTGGCTGATCATGCAATGATCACGTAGCTACCATGCACTGGTCATGTGACTGATCATGCACTGATCACGTAATTAATCCTGCACTGATCACCTGACTCATCATGCACTGATCACGTGGCTGATCACACACGTATCACGTGACTGATCATGCACTGATCACGTGGCTATCATGCACTGATTACGTGACTGATCATGCACTGTTCACGAGACTGATCATGCACTGATCACGTGGATATCATGCACTGATCACGTGGATATCATGCACTGATCACATGGCTGAACATGCACTGTTCACATGGCTTATCACACACCTGTCACGTGACTGATCATGCACTGATCACGTGGATATCATGCCCGATTCACGTGGCTGATCACACATGTATCACGTGACTGATCATGCACTGATCACGTGGCTATCATGCACTGATCACGTAGCTACCATGTACTGGTCACGTGACTGATCTTGCACTGATCACGTAATTGATCATGCACTGATCATGTGGGTGATCAAGCACTGATCACGTGGCTATCATGCACTGTTAACGTGGTTGATCATGAAATGATCTCGCAGCTACCATGTACTGGTCACGTGACTGATCATGCACTGATCATGTGGCTGATCATGCACTGATCACGTGACTGATCATGCACTGATCACGTGGCTATCATGCACTGATCACTTGGCTGGTCATACACTGATCACGCAGCTACCATGTGCTGGTCACGTGACTGATCATGCACTGATCATGTGGCTGATCATGCACTGAACACGTGACTGATCATGCACTGATCACGTGACTTATCATGCACTGATCACGTGGCTATCATGCACTGATCACATGGCTGGTCATACACTGATCACGTGCCTGGTCATGCACTGATCACCTGGCTGATCATGCACTGATCACGTGACTGATCATGCACTGATCTCGAGATGATCATACATTGATCACGTGACTGATTATGCACTGATCACGTGGCTATCATGCACTGATCACATGGCTGGTCATACACTGATCACGTGACTGGTCATGCACAGATTACATGACTGATCATGCACTCATCACGTCACTGATCATGCACTGATCTCGAGTCTGATCATACATTGATCATGTGACTGATCATGCACTGATCACGTGGCTATAATGCACTGATCACTTGGCTGGACATACACTGATCACGTGCCTGGTCATGCACTGATCACCTGGCTGATCATGCACTGATCACGTGACTGATCATGCACTGATCTCGAGTCTGATCATGCACTGATCACGTGGCTATCATGCACTGCTCACGTGGCTGATCATGCGATGATCACACAGCTACCATGTACTGGTCACATGACTGATCATGCACTGATCGCGTGACTGATCATGCAGTGATCACTTGGCTATCATGCACTACTCACGTGGCTGATCATGCAATGATTATGTAGCTACCATGTACAGGTCACGTGAATGATCATACACCCATCAGGTGACTGATCATGCACTGATCACGTGGCTATCATGCACTGATCATGAGACTGATCATGCACTGATCACGTGACTGATCATGCACTGATCTCGAGTCTGATCATGCACTGATCACGTGGCTATCATGCACTGCTCACGTGGCTGATCATGCGATGATCACACAGCTACCATGTACTGGTCACATGACTGATCATGCACTGATCGCGTGACTGATCATGCAGTGACCACTTGGCTATCATGCACTACTCACGTGGCTGATCATGCAATGATTATGTAGCTACCATGTACAGGTCACGTGAATGATCATACACCCATCAGGTGACTGATCATGCACTGATCACGTAGCTATCTTGCACTGATCCCTTGGCTGATCATACACTCATCACGGGACTGATCGTGCACTGATCAAGGCGCTATCATGCATTGATTGCATGACTCCCCATGCACTGATCACGTGGATGATCATGCACTGATCACGTGACTGACCATGCACTGATCACGTGACTGAACATGCACTGATCACGTGGCTATCATGCACTGATCACTTGGCTGAACATACACTGATCACGTGACTGATCATGCACTGATCACGTGACTGATCATGCACACTCACGTGGCTATCATGCACTGATCACTTGGCTGAACATACACTGATCACGTGCCTGGTCATGCACTGATCACGTGGCTGATCATGCACTGATCATGTGACTGATCATGCACTGACCGTGTGTCTGATCATGCACTGCTCACGTGGCTATCATGCACTGCTCACGTGGCTGATCATGCGATGATCATGCAGCTACCATGTACTGGTCACATGACTGATCATGCACTGATCATGTGACTGATCATGCAGTGATCACGTGGCTATCATGCACTGATCACGAGACTGATCATGCACTGATCACGTCTATATCATGCACTGATCACATGACTGCCCATGCACTGATCACGTGGATGATTATAGACTAATCATGTGACAGATCATGTACTGATCACCTGGCTGATCATGCACTGATCACGTGGCTGATCATGCACTGATACCGTGACTGAGCATGGACTGATCACATAACTATCATGTAGTAATCACGTGACTTAATGGCGCTGATCATGTGACTGATCATGTGCTGATCATGTTTGCTATCATACACTGATCATGTGCCTCTGGAGGCAATAAACAAAGAGCTGAGTAGGCACGAATCAAACAGTCAGCAGGCAATAATCATGGAACTCATGTGTGAGGAATCATGCTGCTCAGCTGGCAATAATCAAGCAGCTGAGCAGGCAGGAATTACGCAGCACAGCTGGCAATTGTCAAGCAGATGACAGGCAGGAATCGTGCAGCTCAGCTGCCAATTGTCAAGCAGATGAGCAGACAGTAATCACGCAGCTCAGCAGGCACTGATCACGTGATTGATCATGCACTGAACACGTGGATATCATGCACTGATCACGTAATTGATCATGCACTGATCACGTGGCTGATCTTGCACTGAAAACGTGACTGATCATGAACTGATCACGTGAGTGATCATGCACTGATCACGTGGCTATCATGCACTGCTCACGTGGCTCATCATGCAATGATCACGTAATTGATCATGCACTGATCACCTGGCTTATCATGCATTGATCATGTGACTGATCATGTGCTGATCATGTTTGGTGTCACACACTGATCATGTGCATCTGCAGGCAATGAACAAAGAGCTGAGTAGGCAGGAATCTGTCAGCAGGCTATAATCATGGAACTCAGTTTTGAGAAATCATGCTGCTCACCTGGCAATAATCAAGTAGATGAGCAGGCAGGAATTACGCAGCACAGGTGGCAATTGTCAAGGAGATGACAGGCAGGAATCGTACAGCTCAGCTGGCAATTGTCAAGCAGATGAGCAGACAGTAATCACGCAGCTCAGCAGGACTTACCACGTGACTGAGCATGCACTGTTCACGTGGCTGATCACACACATATCACGTGAATGATCATGCACTGATCACGTGGCTATCATGCACTGATCACGTGATTGCGCATGCACTGATCATGTAATTGTATGCACTGCTTACGTGGCTATCATGCACTGATGACGTGGCTGATCATGCACTGATCATGTAGCTATCTTGCACTGATCAGTTTGCTGATCATACACTCATCACGGGACTGATCGTGCACTGATCACGGTGCTATCATGCATTGTCTACATGCCTCCACATGCACTGATCACGTGGATGATCATGCACTGTTTACATGACTGACCATGCACTGATCACGTGACTGATCATGCACTAATCACGTGGCTGATCATGCACTGATCACGTAATTGATCATGCACTGATCATTTGGCTCATCATGCACTGATCACGTGGCTGATCATGCACTGATCACGTGACTGATCATGCACTGATCACGTGACTGATCATGCAGTGATCACGTGGCTATCCTGCACTGATCACTTGGCTGGTCATACACTGATCACATGACTGATCATGCACTTTTCACGTGGCACTCATGCACTGACCACGTGGCTGACCATACTCTGCTCACGTAACTGATCATGCACACATCACGTGGCTATCATGCACTGCTCACGTGGCTATCATGCACTGATCACTTGGCTGGACATACACTGATCACGTGCCTGGGCATGCACTGATCACGTGGCTGATCATACACTGCTCAGGTAACTGATCATGCACTGATCACGTGGCTATCATGCACTGATCACGTGGCTGAACATGCACTGTTCACGTGGAACTCATGCACTGATCACGTGGCTGATCATACTCTGCTCACGTAACTGATCATGCACACATCACGTGGCTATCATGCACTGCTCACGTGGCTCGTCATGGAATGATCACATAGCTACCATATACTGGTCACGTGACTGATCATGCACAGATCACGTCAATGATCATGCACTGTTCAAGTGAATGATCATGTACTGATCACGTGACTGATCATGCTCTGATCACGTGCCTATCATGCTCTGCTCACGTGGCTGATCATGCAAGGATCACATAGCAACCATGTACTGGTCACGTGACTGATCATGCACTGATCACGTAATTGATCCTGCACTGATCACGTGGCTCATCATGCACTGATCACGTGGCTGATCACACGTGTATCACGTGACTGATCATGCACTGATCACGTGGCTCTCATGCACTGATCATGTGGCTATCATGCACTGATCACGTAGCTATCATGCACTGATCACGTGGCTGATCACGCAATGTTCACGTAGCTACCATGTACTGGTCATGTGACTGATCATGCACTGATCACGTAATTGATGCTGCACTGATCACATGGCTCATCACGCACTGATCCGGTGGCTGATCACACACGTATCACGTGACTGATCATGTACAGATCACGTAAATAATCATGAAGTGATCACGTGGCTATCCTGCACTGATCACGTGCATAACATGCACTGATCACGTGGCTGATCACACACGTATCACGTGACTGATCATGCACTGATCACGTGGCTATCATGCACTGATCACGTGGCTATCATGCACTGATCACGTGGCTGATCATGCAATGATCACGTAGCTACCATGCACTGGTCACGTGACTGATCATGCACTGATCACGTAATTAATCCTGCACTGATCACCTGACTCATCATGCACTGATCACGTGGCTGATCACACACGTATCACGTGACTGATCATGCACTGATCACGTGGCTATCATGCACTGATTACGTGACTGATCATGCACTGTTCACGAGACTGATCATGCACTGATCACGTGGATATCATGCACTGATCACGTGGATATCATGCACTGATCACATGGCTGAACATGCACTGTTCACATGGCTTATCACACACCTGTCACGTGACTGATCATGCACTGATCACGTGGATATCATGCACGATTCACGTGGCTGATCACACATGTATCACGTGACTGATCATGCACTGATCACGTGGCTATCATGCACTGATCACGTGGCTATCATGCACTGATCACGTAGCTACCATGTACTGGTCACGTGACTGATCTTGCACTGATCACGTAATTGATCATGCACTGATCATGTGGGTGATCAAGCACTGATCACGTGGCTATCATGCACTGTTAACGTGGTTGATCATGAAATGATCTCGCAGCTACCATGTACTGGTCACGTGACTGATCATGCACTGATCGTGTGGCTGATCATGCACTGATCACGTGACTGATCATGCACTGATCACGTGGCTATCATGCACTGATCACTTGGCTGGTCATACACTGATCACGCAGCTACCATGTGCTGGTCACGTGACTGATCATGCACTGATCATGTGGCTGATCATGCACTGAACACGTGACTGATCATGCACTGATCACGTGACTTATCATGCACTGATCACGTGGCTATCATGCACTGATCACATGGCTGGTCATACACTGATCACGTGCCTGGTCATGCACTGATCACCTGGCTGATCATGCACTGATCACGTGACTGATCATGCACTGATCTCGAGATGATCATACATTGATCACGTGACTGATCATGCACTGATCACGTGGCTATCATGCACTGATCACATGGCTGGTCATACACTGATCACGTGACTGGTCATGCACAGATTACATGACTGATCATGCACTCATCACGTCACTGATCATGCACTGATCTCGAGTCTGATCATACATTGATCATGTGACTGATCATGCACTGATCACGTGACTGATCATGCACTGATCACGTGGCTATAATGCACTGATCACTTGGCTGGACATACACTGATCACGTGCCTGGTCATGCACTGATCACCTGGCTGATCATGCACTGATCACGTGACTGATCACGCACTGATCTCGAGTCTGATCATGCACTGATCACGTGGCTATCATGCACTGCTCACGTGGCTGATCATGCGATGATCACACAGCTACCATGTACTGGTCACATGACTGATCATGCACTGATCGCGTGACTGATCATGCAGTGATCACTTGGCTATCATGCACTACTCACGTGGCTGATCATGCAATGATTATGTAGCTACCATGTACAGGTCACGTGAATGATCATACACCCATCAGGTGACTGATCATGCACTGATCACGTGGCTATCATGCACTGATCATGAGACTGATCATGCACTGTTCACGTGACTGATCATGCACTGATCTCGAGTCTGATCATGCACTGATCACGTGGCTATCATGCACTGCTCACGTGGCTGATCATGCGATGATCACACAGCTACCATGTACTGGTCACATGACTGATCATGCACTGATCGCGTGACTGATCATGCAGTGATCACTTGGCTATCATGCACTACTCACGTGGCTGATCATGCAATGATTATGTAGCTACCATGTACAGGTCACGTGAATGATCATACACCCATCAGGTGACTGATCATGCACTGATCACGTAGCTATCTTGCACTGATCCCTTGGCTGATCATACACTCATCACGGGACTGATCGTGCACTGATCAAGGCGCTATCATGCATTGATTGCATGACTCCCCATGCACTGATCACGTGGATGATCATGCACTGATCACGTGACTGACCATGCACTGATCACGTGACTGAACATGCACTGATCACGTGGCTATCATGCACTGATCACTTGGCTGAACATACACTGATCACGTGACTGATCATGCACTGATCACGTGACTGATCATGCACTGATCACGTGGCTATCATGCACTGATCACTTGGCTGAACATACACTGATCACGTGCCTGGTCATGCACTGATCACGTGGCTGATCATGCACTGATCATGTGACTGATCATGCACTGACCGTGTGTCTGATCATGCACTGCTCACGTGGCTATCATGCACTGCTCACGTGGCTGATCATGCGATGATCACGCAGCTACCATGTACTGGTCACATGACTGATCATGCACTGATCATGTGACTGATCATGCAGTGTTCACGTGGCTATCATGCACTACTCACGTGGCTGATCATGCAATGATCATGTTGCTACCATGTACAGGTCACGTGAATGATCATACACCCATCAGTTGACTGATCATGCACTGATCAAGTGGCTATCATGCACTGATCACGAGACTGATCATGCACTGATCACGTCTATATCATGCACTGATCACATGATTGCCCATGCACTGATCACGTGGATGATTATAGACTAATCATGTGACAGATCATGTACTGATCACCTGGCTGATCATGCACTGATCACGTGGCTGATCATGCACTGATACCGTGACTGAGCATGGACTGATCACATAACTATCATGTAGTAATCACGTGACTTAATGGCGCTGATCATGTGACTGATCATGCGCTGATCATGTTTGCTATCATACACTGATCATGTGCCTCTGGAGGCAATAAACAAAGAGCTGAGTAGGCACGAATCAAACAGTCAGCAGGCAATAATCATGGAACTCATGTGTGAGGAATCATGCTGCTCAGCTGGCAATAATCAAGCAGCTGAGCAGGCAGGAATTACGCAGCACAGCTGGCAATTGTCAAGCAGATGACAGGCAGGAATCGTGCAGCTCAGCTGCCAATTGTCAAGCAGATGAGCAGACAGTAATCACGCAGCTCAGCAGGCACTGATCACGTGATTGATCATGCACTGAACACGTGGATATCATGCACTGATCACGTAATTGATCATGCACTGATCACGTGGCTGATCTTGCACTGAAAACGTGACTGATCATGAACTGATCACGTGAGTGATCATGCACTGATCACGTGGCTATCATGCACTGCTCACGTGGCTCATCATGCAATGATCACGTAATTGATCATGCACTGATCACCTGGCTTATCATGCATTGATCATGTGACTGATCATGTGCTGATCATGTTTGGTGTCACACACTGATCATGTGCATCTGCAGGCAATGAACAAAGAGCTGAGTAGGCAGGAATCTGTCAGCAGGCTATAATCATGGAACTCAGTTTTGAGAAATCATGCTGCTCACCTGGCAATAATCAAGTAGATGAGCAGGCAGGAATTACGCAGCACAGGTGGCAATTGTCAAGGAGATGACAGGCAGGAATCGTACAGCTCAGCTGGCAATTGTCAAGCAGATGAGCAGACAGTAATCACGCAGCTCAGCAGGACTTACCACGTGACTGAGCATGCACTGTTCACGTGGCTGATCACACACATATCACGTGAATGATCATGCACTGATCACGTGGCTATCATGCACTGATCACGTGATTGCGCATGCACTGATCATGTAATTGTATGCACTGCTTACGTGGCTATCATGCACTGATGACGTGGCTGATCATGCACTGATCATGTAGCTATCTTGCACTGATCAGTTTGCTGATCATACACTCATCACGGGACTGATCGTGCACTGATCACGGTGCTATCATGCATTGTCTACATGCCTCCACATGCACTGATCACGTGGATGATCATGCACTGTTTACGTGACTGACCATGCACTGATCACGTGACTGATCATGCACTAATCACGTGGCTGATCATGCACTGATCACGTAACTGATCATGCACTGATCATTTGGCTCATCATGCACTGATCACGTGGCTGATCATACACTGATCACGTGACTGATCATGCACTGATCACGTGACTGATCATGCAGTGATCACGTGGCTATCCTGCACTGATCACTTGGCTGGTCATACACTGATCACATGACTGATCATGCACTTTTCACGTGGCACTCATGCACTGACCACGTGGCTGACCATACTCTGCTCACGTAACTGATCATGCACACATCACGTGGCTATCATGCACTGCTCACGTGGCTATCATGCACTGATCACTTGGCTGGACATACACTGATCACGTGCCTGGGCATGCACTGATCACGTGGCTGATCATACACTGCTCAGGTAACTGATCATGCACTGATCACGTGGCTATCATGCACTGATCACGTGGCTGAACATGCACTGTTCACGTGGAACTCATGCACTGATCACGTGGCTGATCATACTCTGCTCACGTAACTGATCATGCACACATCACGTGGCTATCATGCACTGCTCACGTGGCTCGTCATGGAATGATCACATAGCTACCATATACTGGTCACGTGACTGATCATGCACAGATCACGTCAATGATCATGCACTGTTCAAGTGAATGATCATGTACTGATCACGTGACTGATCATGCTCTGATCACGTGCCTATCATGCACTGATCACGTGGCTATCATGTACTGTTCACGTGGCTGATCATGCAATGATCACGTAGCTACCATGCACTGGTCACGTGATTGATCATGCACTGATCACGTAATTAATCCTGCACTGATCACCTGACTCATCATGCACTGATCACGTGGCTGATCACACACGTATCACGTGACTGATCATGCACTGATCACGTGGCTATCATGCACTGATCACGTGGCTATCATGCACTGATCACGTGGCTGATCATGCAATGATCACGTAGCTACCATGCACTGGTCACGTGACTGATCATGCACTGATCACGTAATTAATCCTGCACTGATCACCTGACTCATCATGCACTGATCACGTGGCTGATCACACACGTATCACGTGACTGATCATGCACTGATCACGTGGCTATCATGCACTGATTACGTGACTGATCATGCACTGTTCACGAGACTGATCATGCACTGATCACGTGGATATCATGCACTGATCACGTGGATATCATGCACTGATCACATGGCTGAACATGCACTGTTCACATGGCTTATCACACACCTGTCACGTGACTGATCATGCACTGATCACGTGGATATCATGCACGATTCACGTGGCTGATCACACATGTATCACGTGACTGATCATGCACTGATCACGTGGCTATCATGCACTGATCACGTGGCTATCATGCACTGATCACGTGGCTATCATGCACTGATCACGTAGCTACCATGTACTGGTCACGTGACTGATCTTGCACTGATCACGTAATTGATCATGCACTGATCATGTGGGTGATCAAGCACTGATCACGTGGCTATCATGCACTGTTAACGTGGTTGATCATGAAATGATCTCGCAGCTACCATGTACTGGTCACGTGACTGATCATGCACTGATCATGCGGCTGATCATGCACTGATCACGTGACTGATCATGCACTGATCACGTGGCTATCATGCACTGATCACTTGGCTGGTCATACACTGATCACGCAGCTACCATGTGCTGGTCACGTGACTGATCATGCACTGATCATGTGGCTGATCATGCACTGAACACGTGACTGATCATGCACTGATCACGTGACTTATCATGCACTGATCACGTGGCTATCATGCACTGATCACATGGCTGGTCATACACTGATCACGTGCCTGGTCATGCACTGATCACCTGGCTGATCATGCACTGATCACGTGACTGATCATGCACTGATCTCGAGATGATCATACATTGATCACGTGACTGATCATGCACTGATCACGTGGCTATCATGCACTGATCACATGGCTGGTCATACACTGATCACGTGACTGGTCATGCACAGATTACATGACTGATCATGCACTCATCACGTCACTGATCATGCACTGATATCGAGTCTGATCATACATTGATCATGTGACTGATCATGCACTGATCACGTGACTGATCATGCACTGATCACGTGGCTATAATGCACTGATCACTTGGCTGGACATACACTGATCACGTGCCTGGTCATGCACTGATCACCTGGCTGATCATGCACTGATCACGTGACTGATCATGCACTGATCTCGAGTCTGATCATGCACTGATCACGTGGCTATCATGCACTGCTCACGTGGCTGATCATGCGATGATCACACAGCTACCATGTACTGGTCACATGACTGATCATGCACTGATCGCGTGACTGATCATGCAGTGATCACCTGGCTATCATGCACTACTCACGTGGCTGATCATGCAATGATTATGTAGCTACCATGTACAGGTCACGTGAATGATCATACACCCATCAGGTGACTGATCAGGCACTGATCACGTGGCTATCATGCACTGATCATGAGACTGATCATGCACTGATCACGTGACTGATCATGCACTGATCTCGAGTCTGATCATGCACTGATCACGTGGCTATCATGCACTGCTCACGTGGCTGATCATGCGATGATCACACAGCTACCATGTACTGGTCACATGACTGATCATGCACTGATCGCGTGACTGATCTTGCAGTGATCACTTGGCTATCATGCACTACTCACGTGGCTGATCATGCAATGATTATGTAGCTACCATGTACAGGTCACGTGAATGATCATACACCCATCAGGTGACTGATCATGCACTGATCACGTGGCTATCATGCACTGATCATGAGACTGATCATGCACTGATCACGTCTATATCATGCACTGATCACATGACTGCCCATGCACTGATCACGTGGATGATCATACACTAATCATGTGACAGATCATGCACTGATCACGTGGCTGATCATGCACTGATACCGTGACTGAGCATGGACTGATCACATGACTATCATGTAGTGATCACGTGACTTAATGGCGCTGATCATGTGACTGATCATGCGCTGATCATGTTTTCTATCATACACTGATCATGTGCCTCTGGAGGCAATAAACAAAGAGCTGAGTAGGCACGAATCAAACAGTCAGCAGGCAATAATCATGGAACTCAGCTGTGAGGAATCATGCTGCTCAGCTGGCAATAATCAAGCAGCTGAGCAGGCAGGAATTACGCAGCACAGCTGCAATTGTCAAGCAGATGACAGGCAGGAATCGTGCAGCTCAGCTGGCAATTGTCAAGCAGATGAGCAGACAGTAATCACGCAGCTCAGCAGGCCCAGATCACGTGACTGAGCATGCACTGTTCACGTGGCTGATCATACACTGATCACGTGACTGATCATGCACTGATCACTTGGATATCATGCACTGATCACGTGGCTGATCATACACTGTTCACGTGTCTGACCATGCACTGATCACGTGGCTGATCATACTCTGCTCACGTAACTGATCATGCACTGATCACGTGGCTATCATGCACTGCTCACGTGGTTCGTCATGGAATGATCACGAAGCTACCATATACTGGTCACTGACTGATCATGCACAGATCACGAAAATGATCATGCACTGTTCACGTGACTGATCATGTACTGATAACGTGACTAATCATGAAGTGATCACGTGGCTATCCTGCACTTATCACGTGGATATCATGCACTGATTACGTGGCTGATCACACACGTATCACGTGACTGATCATGCACTGATCACGTGGCTGATGATGCAATGATCACGTAGCTACCATGCACTGGTAACGTGACTGATCATGCACTGATCACGTGGCTATCATGGTCTGCTCACGTGGCTGATCATGCAATGATCACGCAGCTACCATGTACTGGTCACATGACTGATCATGCACTGATCACGTAATTGATCATGCACTGATCACCTGGCTTATCATGCATTGATCATGTGACTGGTCATGTGCTGATCATGTTTGGTGTCACACACTGATCATGTGCCTCTGGAGGCAAAGAACATAGAGCTGAGGAGGCAGGAAACAGTCAGCAGGCTATAATCATGGAACTCAGCTCTGAGAAATCATGCTGCTCAGCTGGCAATAATCAAATAGATGAGCAGGCAGGAATTACGCAGCACAGGTGGCAATTGTCAAGGAGATGACAGGCAGGAATCGTGCAGCTCAGCTGGCAATTGTCAAGGAGATGGCAGGCAGGAACCGTGCAGCACAGCTGGCAATTGTCAAGAAGATGAGCAGACAGAAATCACGCAGCTCAGCAGGACCTGATCACGTGACTGAGCATGCTCTGTTCACATGGCTGATCACACACCTATCACGTGACTGATCATGCACTGATCACGTGGTTCTCATGCACTGATCACGTGATTGCGCATGCATTGATCACGTAATTGTATACAGTGATCACATGGTTATCATGCACTGATGACGTGGCTAATCATACACTGATCATATGACTGATCATGCACTGATCACGTAGCTATCTTGCACTGATCCCTTGGCTGATCATACACTCATCACGGGACTGATCGTGCACTGATCAAGGCGCTATCATGCATTGATTCCATGACTCCTCATGCACTGATCACGTGGATGATCATGCATTGATCACGTGACTGACCATGCACTGAACACGTGACTGAACATGCACTGATCACGTGGCTATCATGCACTGATCACCTGGCTATCATGCACTGATCACGTGACTGATCATGCACTGATCACGTGACTGATCATGCACTGATCACGTGGCTATCATGCACTGATCACTTGGCTGAACGTACACTGATCACGTGCCTGGTCATGCACTGATCACGTGGCTGATCATGCACTGATCATGTGACTGATCATGCACTGACCGTGTGTCTGATCATGCACTGCTCACGTGGCTATCATGCACTGCTCACGTGGCTGATCATGCGATGATCACGTGGCTATCATGCACTACTCACGTGGCTGATCATGCAATGATCATGTAGCTACCATGTACAGGTCACGTGAATGATCATACACACATCAGGTGACTGATCATGCACTGATCACGTGGCTATCATGCACTGATCACGAGACTGATCATGCACTGATCACGTCTATATCATGCACTGATCACATGACTGCCCATGCACTGATCACGTGGGTGATCATACACTAATCATGTGACAGATCATGCACTGATCACGTGGCTGATCATTCACTGATACCGTGACTGAGCATGGACTGATCACATGACTATCATGTAGTGATCACGTGACTTAATGGCGCTGATCATGTGACTGATCATGCGCTGATCATGTTTGCTATCATACACTGATCATGTGCCTCTGGAGGCAATAAACAAAGAGCTGAGTAGGCACGAATCAAACAGTCAGCAGGCAATAATCATGGAACTCAACTGTGAGGAATCATGCTGCTCAGCTGGCAATAATCAAGCAGCTGAGCAGGCAGGAATTACGCAGCACAGCTGGCAATTGTCAAGCAGATGACAGGCAGGAATCGTGCAGCTCAGCTGGCAATTGTCAAGCAGATGAGCAGACAGTAATCACGCAGCTCAGCAGGCCCAGATCACGTGACTGAGCATGCACTGTTCACGTGGCTGATCATACACTGATCACGTGATTGATCATGCACTGATCACTTGGATATCATGCACTGATCACGTGGCTGATCATACACTGTTCACGTGTCTGACCATGCACTGATCACGTGGCTGATCATACACTGCTCACGTAACTGATCATGCACTGATCACGTGGCTGAACATGCACTGTTCACGTGGCTGATCACACACCTGTCACGTGACATATCATGCACTTATCACGTGGCACTCATGCACTGATCACGTGGCTGATCATACTCTGCTCACGAAACTGATCATGCACACATCACGTGGCTATCATGCACTGCTCACGTGGTTCGTCATGGAATGATCACGAAGCTACCATATACTGGTCACGTGACTGATCATGCACAGATCACGTAAATGATCATGCACTGTTCACGTGACTGATCATGTACTGATCACGTGACTGATAATGCACTGATCACGTGGCTATCATGCTCTGCTCACGTGGCTGATCGTGCAACGATCACGTAGCAACCATGTACTGGTCTCGTGACTGATCATGCACTGATCATATAATTGATCCTGCCCTGATCACCTGGCTCATCACGCACTGATCCGGTGGCTGATCACACACGTATCACGTGACTGATCATGTACAGATCACGTGACTAATCATGAAGTGATCACCTGGCTATCCTGCACTGATCACGTGGCTGATCATACACGTATCACGTGACTGATCATGCACTAATCAATGGCTATCATGCACTGATCACGTGACTGATCATGCATTGATCACGTGGCTGATCATGCACTGATCACGTGACTGATCAGGCACCGATCACGTGACTGATCATGCACTGATCATTTGGCTATCATGCACTGATTACTAGGCTGATCATACACCGATCACGTGACTGATCATGCACTGATCATTTGGCTATCATGCACTGATTACTAGGCTGATCATACACTGATCACGTGACTGATCATGCACTGATCATTTGGCTATCATGCACTGATTACTAGGCTGATCATGTACTGGTCACGTGACTGATCATGCCCTGATCACATGGCTATCATGCACTGATCACGTGGTTCGTCATGGAATGATCACGAAGCTACCATATAGTGGTCACGTGACTGATCATGCACAGATCACGTAAATGATCATGCACTGTTCACGTGACTGATCATGTACTGATCACGTGACTGATAATGCACTGATCACGTGGCTATCATGCTCTTCTCACGTGGCTGATCGTGCAACGATCACGTAGCAACCATGTACTGGTCTCGTGACTGATCATGCACTGATCATGTAATTGATCCTGCACTGATCACCTGGCTCCTCACGCACTGATCCGGTGGCTGATCACACACGTATCACGTGACTGATCATGTACAGATCACGTGACTAATCATGAAGTGATCACCTGGCTATCCTGCACTGATCACGTGGCTGATCACACACGTATCACGTGACTGATCATGCACTAATCAATGGCTATCATGCACTGATCACGTGACTGATCATGCACAGATCACGTGACTGATCATGCACAGATCACGTGACTGATCATGCACTGATCACGTGGCTGATCATGCACTGATCACGTGACTGATCAGGCACCGATCACGTGACTGATCATGCACTGATCATTTGGCTATCATGCACTGATTACTAGGCTGATCATACACCGATCACGTGACTGATCATGCACTGATCATTTGGCTATCATGCACTGATTACTAGACTGATCATACACTGATCACGTGACTGATCATGCACTGATCATTTGGCTATCATGCACTGATTACTAGGCTGATCATGTACTGGTCACGTGACTGATCATGCACTGATCACATGGCTATCATGCACTGATCACATGGCTGATCATGCAATGATCACGTAGCTACCATGTACTGGTCACGTGACTGATCATACACTGATCACGAGACTGATCATGCACTGATCACGTCTATATCATGCACTGATCACATCACTGCCCATGCATTGATCACGTGGATGATCATACACTGATCATGTGACAGATCATGCAGTGATCACGTGGCTATCATGCACTGATCAAGTGGCTGATCATACTATGCTCCCGAAACTGATCATGCACTGATCACGTGGCTATCATGCACTGCTCACGTGGCTGATCATGCAATGATCACGTGACTGATCATGCACTGATCACATGGCTATCATGCACTGATTACTTGGCTGGTCATACACTGAACACGTGCCTGGTTATGCACTGATCACGTGGCTGATCATGCACTGATCACGTAATTGATCATGCACTGATCATGTGGCTGATCATGCACTGCTCACGTGTCTGGTCATGCAATGATCACGTAGCTACCATATAATGGTCACGTGATTCATCATGCACAGGTCACGTAAATTATCATGCACTGTTCACGTGACTGATCATGTACTGATCACGTGCCTGGTCATGCACTGATCACGTGGCTGATCATGCACTGATCACGTAACTGATCATGCACTGATCACGTGGCTGAACATGCACTGATCACCTGGCTATAACGCACTGCTCACGTAGCTGATCATGCAATGTTCACGTAGCTACCATGTACTGGTCACATGACTGATCATGCACTGATCTCGTGACTGATAATTCACTGATCACGTGGCTATCATGCACTACCCACGTGGCTGATCATGCAATGATCATGTAGCTACCATGTACCGGTCACGTGATTAATCATACACCCATCAGATGACCAACCATGCTGATCACGTGGCTATCATGCACTGTTCACGTGGCTGATCATACACTGATCACCTGCCTGTGTCATGCACAGATCACGTGACTAATCATGAACTGATCACGTGGCTATCATGCACTGTTCACCTGGCTGATAATGCACTGATCACGTGGCTATCATGCAATGATCACGTGGCTATCCTGCACTGATCACGTGGATATCATGCACTGATCACGTGGCTGATCACACACGTATCA
The DNA here is from genome assembly GCF_002263795.3 of Bos taurus. Lineage (NCBI taxonomy): Eukaryota > Metazoa > Chordata > Mammalia > Artiodactyla > Bovidae > Bos > Bos taurus. The sequence goes on from NW_020191202.1 coordinate 43,588, forward strand.
CGTGACTGATCATGCACTGATCACGTGGCTATCATGCACTGATCACGTGGCTATCATGCACTGATCACGTAGCTACCATGTACTGGTCACGTGACTGATCATGCACTGATCACATGGCTATCATGCACTGATCACGTGGCTGATCATGCAATGATCACGTAGCTTCCATGTACTGGTCACGTGACTGATCATGCACTGATCACGTAATTGATTATGCACTGATCACGTGGCTGATTGTGCACTGATCACGTGACTGATCACACCTATCAGCTCTGAGAAATCATGCTGCTCAGCTGGCAATAATCAAGTAGATGAGCAGGCAGGAATTACGCAGCACAGGTGGCAATTGTCAAGCAGATGACAGGCAGGAATCGTGCAGCTCAGCTGGCAATTGTCAAGCAGATGAGCAGACAGTAATCACACAGCTCAGCAGGCCCTGAACACGTGTCTGAGCATGCACTGTTCACGTGACTGATCACACGCCTATCACGTGACTGATCATGCACTGATCACGTGGCTCTCATGCACTACTCACGTGGCTGATCATGCAATGATTATGTAGCTACCATGTACAGGTGACGTCAATGATCATACACCCATCAGGTGACTGATCATGCACTGATCACGTGGCTATCATGCACTGATCATGAGACTGATCATGCACTGATCACGTCTATATCATGCACTGATCACATGACTGCCCATGCACTGATCACGTGGATGATCATACACTAATCATGTGACAGATCATGCACTGATCACGTGGCTGATCATGCACTGATACCGTGACTGAGCATGGACTGATCACATGACTATCATGTAGTGATCACGTGACTTAATGGCGCTGATCATGTGATTGATCATGCGCTGATCATGTGTGCTATCATACACTGATCATGTGCCTCTCGAGGCAAAAAAAAAAGAGCTGAGTAGGCACGAATCAAACAGTCAGCAGGCAATAATCATGGAACTCAGCTGTGAGGAATCATGCTGCTCAGCTGGCAATAATCAAGCAGCTGAGCAGGCAGGAATTACGCAGCACAGCTGCAATTGTCAAGCAGATGACAGGCAGGAATCGTGCAGCTCAGCTGGCAATTGTCAAGCAGATGAGCAGACAGTAATCACGCAGCTCAGCAGGCCCAGATCACGTGACTGACCATGCACTGTTCACGTGGCTGATCATACACTGATCACGTGACTGATCATGCACTGATCACTTGGATATCATGCACTGATCACATGGCTGATCATACACTGTTCACGTGTCTGACCATGCACTGATCACGTGGCTGATCATACACTGCTCATGTAACTGATCATGCACTGATCACGTGGCTCTCATGCCCTGAATACGTGGCTGAACATGCACTGTTCACGTGGCTGATCATACTCTGCTCACGTAACTCATCATGCAAACATCACGTGGCTATCATGCACTGCTCATGTGGTTCGTCATGGAATTATCACGAAGCTACCATATACTGGTCACTGACTGATCATGCACAGATCACGTAAATGATCATGCACTGTTCACGTGACTGATCATGTACTGATCACGTGACTAATCATGAAGTGATCACGTGGCTATCCTGCACTTATCACGTGGATATCATGCACTGATTACGTGGCTGATCACACACGTATCACATGACTGATCATGCACTGATCACGTGGCTGATGATGCAATGATCACGTAGCTACCATGCACTGGTCAGGTGACTGATCATGCACTGATCACGTGGCTATCATGCTCTGCTCACGTGGCTGAACATGCAATGATCACGCAGCTACCATGTACTGGTCACATGACTGATCATGCACTGATCACGTAATTGATCATGCACTGGTCACCTGGCTTATCATGCATTGATCATGTGACTGATCATGTGCTGATCATGTTTGGTGTCACACACTGATCATGTGCCTCTGGAGGCAAAGAACATAGAGCTGAGGAGGCAGGAAACAGTCAGCAGGCTATAATCATGGAACTCAGCTCTGAGAAATCATGCTGCTCAGCTGGCAATAATCAAATAGATGAGCAGGCAGGAATTACGCAGCACAGCTGGCAATTGTCAAGGAGATGGCAGGCAGGAATCGTGCAGCACAGCTGGCAATTGTCAAGCAGATGAGCAGACAGAAATCACGCAGCTCAGCAGGACCTGATCACGTGACTGAGCATGCTCTGTTCACATGGCTGATCACACACCTATCACGTGACTGATCATGCACTGATCACGTGGTTCTCATGCACTGATCACGTGATTGCGCATGCATTGATCACGTAATTGTATACACTGATCACGTGGTTATCATGCACTGATGACGTGGCTAATCATACACTGATCATATGACTGATCATGCACTGATCACGTAGCTATCTTGCACTGATCCCTTGGCTGATCATACACTCATCACGGGACTGATCGTGCACTGATCAAGGCGCTATCATGCATTGATTCCATGACTCCCCATGCACTGATCACGTGGATGATCATGCACTGATCACGTGACTGACCATGCACTGATCACGTGACTGAACATGCACTGATCACGTGGCTATCATGCACTGATCACCTGGCTATCATGCACTGATCACGTGACTGATCATGCACTGATCTCGAGATGATCATACATTGATCACGTGACTGATCATGCACTGATCACGTGGCTAACATGCACTGATCACATGGCTGGTCATACACTGATCACGTGACTGGTCATGCACAGATTACATGACTGATCATGCACTCATCACGTCACTGATCATGCACTGATCTCGAGTCTGATCATACATTGATCATGTGACTGATCATGCACTGATCACGTGACTGATCATGCACTGATCACGTGGCTATAATGCACTGATCACTTGGCTGGACATACACTGATCACGTGCCTGGTCATGCACTGATCACCTGGCTGATCATGCACTGATCACGTGACTGATCATGCACTGATCTCGAGTCTGATCATGCACTGATCACGTGGCTATCATGCACTGCTCACGTGGCTGATCATGCGATGATCACACAGCTACCATGTACTGGTCACATGTCTGATCATGCACTGATCGCATGACTGATCTTGCAGTGATCACTTGGCTATCATGCACTACTCACGTGGCTGATCATGCAATGATTATGTAGCTACCATGTACAGGTCACGTGAATGATCATACACCCATCAGGTGACTGATCATGCACTGATCACGTGGCTATCATGCACTGATCATGAGACTGATCATGCACTGATCACGTGACTGATCATGCACTGATCTCGAGTCTGATCATGCACTGATCACGTGGCTATCATGCACTGCTCACGTGGCTGATCATGCGATGATCACACAGCTACCATGTACTGGTCACATGACTGATCATGCACTGATCGCGTGACTGATCATGCAGTGACCACTTGGCTATCATGCACTACTCACGTGGCTGATCATGCAATGATTATGTAGCTACCATGTACAGGTCACGTGAATGATCATACACCCATCAGGTGACTGATCATGCACTGATCACGTAGCTATCTTGCACTGATCCCTTGGCTGATCATACACTCATCACGGGACTGATCGTGCACTGATCAAGGTGCTATCATGCATTGATTGCATGACTCCCCATGCACTGATCACGTGGATGATCATGCACTGATCACGTGACTGACCATGCACTGATCACGTGACTGAACATGCACTGATCACGTGGCTATCATGCACTGATCACCTGGCTATCATGCACTGATCACGTGACTGATCATGCACTGATCACGTGACTGATCATGCACTGATCACGTGGCTATCATGCACTGATCACTTGGCTGAACGTACACTGATCACGTGCCTGGTCATGCACTGATCACGTGGCTGATCATGCACTGATCATGTGACTGATCATGCACTGACCGTGTGTCTGATCATGCACTGCTCACGTGGCTATCATGCACTGCTCACGTGGCTGATCATGCGATGATCACTTGGCTATCATGCACTACTCACGTGGCTGATCATGCAATGATCATGTAGCTACCATGTACATGTCACGTGAATGATCATACACAGATCAGGTGACTGATCATGCACTGATCACGTGGCTATCATGCACTGATCACGAGACTGATCATGCACTGATCACGTCTATATCATGCACTGATCACATGACTGCCCATGCACTGATCACGTGGGTGATCATACACTAATCATGTGACAGATCATGCACTGATCACGTGGCTGATCATTCACTGATACCGTGACTGAGCATGGACTGATCACATGACTATCATGTAGTGATCACGTGACTTAATGGCGCTGATCATGTGACTGATCATGGGCTGATCATGTTTGCTATCATACACTGATCATGTGCCTCTGGAGGCAATAAACAAAGAGCTGAGTAGGCACGAATCAAACAGTCAGCAGGCAATAATCATGGAACTCAGCTGTGAGGAATCATGCTGCTCAGCTGGCAATAATCAAGCAGCTGAGCAGGCAGGAATTACGCAGCACAGCTGCAATTGTCAAGCAGATGACAGGCAGGAATCGTGCAGCTCAGCTGGCAATTGTCAAGCAGATGAGCAGACAGTAATCACGCAGCTCAGCAGGCCCAGATCACGTGACTGAGCATGCACTGTTCACGTGGCTGATCATACACTGATCACGTGACTGATCATGCACTGATCACTTGGATATCATGCACTGATCACGTGGCTGATCATACACTGTTCACGTGTCTGACCATGCACTGATCACGTGGCTGATCATACACTGCTCACGTAACTGATCATGCACTGATCACGTGGCTGAACATGCACTGTTGACGTGGCTGATCACACACCTTTCACGTGACATATCATGCACTTATCACGTGGCACTCATGCACTGATCACGTGGCTGATCATACTCTGCTCACGAAACTGATCATGCACACGTCACGTGGCTATCATGCACTGCTCACGTGGTTCGTCATGGAATGATCACGAAGCTACCATATACTGGTCACGTGACTGATCATGCACAGATCACGTAAATGATCATGCACTGTTCACGTGACTGATCATGTACTGATCACGTGACTGATAATGCACTGTTCACGTGGCTATCATGCTCTGCTCACGTGGCTGATCGTGCAACGATCACGTAGCAACCATGTACTGGTCTCGTGACTGATCATGCACTGATCATATAATTGATCCTGCACTGATCACCTGGCTCATCACGCACTGATCCGGTGGCTGATCACACACGTATCACGTGACTGATCATGTACAGATCACGTGACTAATCATGAAGTGATCACCTGGCTATCCTGCACTGATCACGTGGCTGATCATACACGTATCACGTGACTGATCATGCACTAATCAGTGGCTATCATGCACTGATCACGTGACTGATCATGCATTGATCACGTGGCTGATCATGCACTGATCACGTGACTGATCAGGCACCGATCACGTGACTGATCATGCACTGATCATTTGGCTATCATGCACTGATTACTAGGCTGATCATACACCGATCACGTGACTGATCATGCACTGATCATTTGGCTATCATGCACTGATTACTAGGCTGATCATACACTGATCACGTGACTGATCATGCACTGATCATTTGGCTATCATGCACTGATTACTAGGCTGATCATGTACTGGTCACGTGACTGATCATGCCCTGATCACATGGCTATCATGCACTGATCACGTGGTTCGTCATGGAATGATCACGAAGCTACCATATAGTGGTCACGTGACTGATCATGCACAGATCACGTAAATGATCATGCACTGTTCACGTGACTGATCATGTACTGATCACGTGACTGATAATGCACTGATCACGTGGCTATCATGCTCTTCTCACGTGGCTGATCGTGCAACGATCACGTAGCAACCATGTACTGGTCTCGTGACTGATCATGCACTGATCATATAATTGATCCTGCACTGATCACCTGGCTCATCACGCACTGATCCGGTGGCTGATCACACACGTATCACGTGACTGATCATGTACAGATCACGTGACTAATCATGAAGTGATCACCTGGCTATCCTGCACTGATCACGTGGCTGATCACACACGTATCACGTGACTGATCATGCACTAATCAATGGCTATCATGCACTGATCACGTGACTGATCATGCACAGATCACGTGACTGATCATGCACAGATCACGTGACTGATCATGCACTGATCACGTGGCTGATCATGCACTGATCACGTGACTGATCAGGCACCGATCACGTGACTGATCATGCACTGATCATTTGGCTATCATGCACTGATTACTAGGCTGATCATACACCGATCACGTGACTGATCATGCACTGATCATTTGGCTATCATGCACTGATTACTAGACTGATCATACACTGATCACGTGACTGATCATGCACTGATCATTTGGCTATCATGCACTGATTACTAGGCTGATCATGTACTGGTCACGTGACTGATCATGCACTAATCACATGGCTATCATGCACTGATCACGTGGCTGATCATGCAATGATCACGTAGCTACCATGTACTGGTCACGAGACTGATCATGCACTGATCACGTCTATATCATGCACTGATCACATCACTGCCCATGCATTGATCACGTGGATGATCATACACTGATCATGTGACAGATCATGCAGTGATCACGTGGCTATCATGCACTGATCAAGTGGCTGATCATACTATGCTCCCGAAACTGATCATGCACTGATCACGTGGCTATCATGCACTGCTCACGTGGCTGATCATGCAATGATCACGTGACTGATCATGCACTGATCACATGGCTATCATGCACTGATTACTTGGCTGGTCATACACTGAACACGTGCCTGGTTATGCACTGATCACGTGGCTGATCATGCACTGATCACGTGACTGATCATGCACTGATCACGTGGCTGAACATGCACTGATCACCTGGCTATAACGCACTGCTCACGTAGCTGATCATGCAATGTTCACGTAGCTACCATGTACTGGTCACATGACTGATCATGCACTGATCTCGTGACTGATAATGCACTGATCACGTGGCTATCATGCACTACCCACGTGGCTGATCATGCAATGATCATGTAGCTACCATGTACCGGTCACGTGATTAATCATACACCCATCAGATGACCAACCATGCTGATCACGTGGCTATCATGCACTGTTCACGTGGCTGATCATACACTGATCACCTGCCTGTGTCATGCACAGATCACGTGACTAATCATGAACTGATCACGTGGCTATCATGCACTGTTCACCTGGCTGATAATGCACTGATCACGTGGCTATCATGCAATGATCACGTGGCTATCCTGCACTGATCACGTGGATATCATGCACTGATCACGTGGCTGATCACACACGTATCACGTGACTGATCATGCACTGATCACGTGGCTATCATGCACTGATCACGTGGCTATCATGCACTGATCATGTAGCTACCATGTACTGGTCACGTGACTGATCATGCACTGATCACATGGCTATCATGCACTGATCACGTGGCTGATCATGCAATGATCACGTAGCTTCCATGTACTGGTCACGTGACTGATCATGCACTGATCACGTAATTGATTATGCACTGATCACGTGGCTGATTGTGCACTGATCACGTGACTGATCACACCTATCAGCTCTGAGAAATCATGCTGCTCAGCTGGCAATAATCAAGTAGATGAGCAGGCAGGAATTACGCAGCACAGTTGGCAATTGTCAAGGAGATGACAGGCAGGAATCGTGCAGCTCAGCTGGCAATTGTCAAGCAGATGAGCAGACAGTAATCACACAGCTCAGCAGGCCCTGAACACGTGTCTGAGCATGCACTGTTCACGTGACTGATCACACACCTATCACGTGACTGATCATGCACTGATCACGTGGCTCTCATGCACTACTCACGTGGCTGATCATGCAATGATTATGTAGCTACCATGTACAGGTCACGTCAATGATCATACACCCATCAGGTGACTGATCATGCACTGATCACGTGGCTATCATGCACTGATCATGTGCCTCTGGAGGCAATAAACAAAGAGCTGAGTAGGCACGAATCAAACAGTCAGCAGGCAATAATCATGGAACTCATGTGTGAGGAATCATGCTGCTCAGCTGGCAATAATCAAGCAGCTGTGCAGGCAGGAATTACGCAGCACAACTGGCAATTGTCAAGCAGATGACAGGCAGGAATCGTGCAGATCAGCTGGCAATTGTCAAGCAGATGAGCAGACAGTAATCACGCAGCTCAGCAGGCCCAGATCACGTGACTGAGCATGCACTGTTCACGTGGCTGATCATGCACTGATCACGTCTATATCATGCACTGATCACATGACTGCCCATGCACTGATCACGTGGGTGATCATACACTAATCATGTGACAGATCATGCACTGATCACGTGGCTGATCATTCACTGATACCGTGACTGAGCATGGACTGATCACATGACTATCATGTAGTGATCACGTGACTTAATGGCGCTGATCATGTGACTGATCATGCGCTGATCATGTTTGCTATCATACACTGATCATGTGCCTCTCGAGGCAAAAAAAAAAGAGCTGAGTAGGCACGAATCAAACAGTCAGCAGGCAATAATCATGGAATTCAGCTGTGAGGAATCATGCTGCTCAGCTGGCAATAATCAAGCAGCTGAGCAGGCAGGAATTACGCAGCACAGCTGCAATTGTCAAGCAGATGACAGGCAGGAATCGTGCAGCTCAGCTGGCAATTGTCAAGCAGATGAGCAGACAGTAATCACGCAGCTCAGCAGGCCCTGATCACGTGACTGAGCATGCACTGTTCACGTGGCTGATCATACACTGATCACGTGACTGATCATGCACTGATCACTTGGATATCATGCACTGATCACATGGCTGATCATACACTGTTCACATGTCTGACCATGCACTGATCACGTGGCTGATCATACACTGCTCATGTAACTGATCATGCACTGATCACGTGGCTCTCATGCACTGAATACGTGGCTGAACATGCACTGTTCACGTGGCTGATCATACTCTGCTCACGTAACTCATCATGCACACATCACGTGGCTATCATGCACTGCTCATGTGGTTCGTCATGGAATGATCACGAAGCTACCATATACTGGTCACTGTCTGATCATGCACAGATCACGTAAATGATCATGCACTGTTCACGTGACTGATCATGTACTGATCACGTGACTAATCATGAAGTGATCACGTGGCTATCCTGCACTTATCACGTGGATATCATGCACTGATTACGTGGCTGATCACACACGTATCACGTGACTGATCATGCACTGATCACGTGGCTGATGATGCAATGATCACGTAGCTACCATGCACTGGTCAGGTGACTGATCATGCACTGATCACGTGGCTATCATGCTCTGCTCACGTGGCTGATCATGCAATGATCACGCAGCTACCATGTACTGGTCACATGACTGATCATGCACTGATCACGTAATTGATCATGCACTGATCACCTGGCTTATCATGCATTGATCATGTGACTGATCATGTGCTGATCATGTTTGGTGTCACACACTGATCATGTGCCTCTGGAGGCAAAGAACATCGAGCTGAGGAGGCAGGAAACAGTCAGCAGGCTATAATCATGGAACTCAGCTCTGAGAAATCATGCTGCTCAGCTGGCAATAATCAAATAGATGAGCAGGCAGGAATTACGCAGCACAGCTGGCAATTGTCAAGGAGATGGCAGGCAGGAATCGTGCAGCACAGCTGGCAATTGTCAAGAAGATGAGCAGACAGAAATCACGCAGCTCAGCAGGACCTGATCACGTGACTGAGCATGCTCTGTTCACATGGCTGATCACACACCTATCACGTGACTGATCATGCACTGATCACGTGGTTCTCATGCACTGATCACGTGATTGCGCATGCATTGATCACGTAATTGTATACACTGATCACGTGGTTATCATGCACTGATGACGTGGCTAATCATACACTGATCATATGACTGATCATGCACTGATCACGTAGCTATCTTGCACTGATCCCTTGGCTGATCATACACTCATCACGGGACTGATCGTTCACTGATCAAGGCGCTATCATGCATTGATTGCATGACTCCCCATGCACTGATCACGTGGATGATCATGCACTGATCACGTGACTGACCATGCACTGATCACGTGACTGAACATGCACTGATCACGTGGCTATCATGCACTGATCACTTGGCTGAACATACACTGATCACGTGACTGATCATGCACTGATCACGTGACTGATCATGCACTGATCACGTGGCTATCATGCACTGATCACTTGGCTGAACATACACTGATCACGTGCTTGGTCATGCACTGATCACGTGGCTGATCATGCACTGATCATGTGACTGATCATGCACTGACCGTGTGTCTGATCATGCACTGCTCACGTGGCTATCATGCACTGCTCACGTGGCTGATCATGCGATGATCACGCAGCTACCATGTACTGGTCACATGACTGATCATGCACTGATCACGTGACTGATCATGCAGTGATCACGTGGCTATCATGCACTACTCACGTGGCTGATCATGCAATGATCATGTAGCTACCATGTACAGGTCACGTGAATGATCATACACCCATCAGTTGACTGATCATGCACTGATCAAGTGGCTATCATGCACTGATCACGAGTCTGATCATGCACTGATCACGTCTATATCATGCACTGATCACATGACTGCCCATGCACTGATCACGTGGATGATTATAGACTAATCATGTGACAGATCATGTACTGATCACCTGGCTGATCATGCACTGATCACGTGGCTGATCATGCACTGATACCGTGACTGAGCATGGACTGATCACATAACTATCATGTAGTGATCACGTGACTTAATGGCGCTGATCACGTGACTGATCATGCGCTGATCATGTTTGCTATCATACACTGATCATGTGCCTCTGGAGGCAATAAACAAAGAGCTGAGTAGGCACGAATCAAACAGTCAGCAGGCAATAATCATGGAACTCATGTGTGAGGAATCATGCTGCTCAGCTGGCAATAATCAAGCAGCTGTGCAGGCAGGAATTACGCAGCACAACTGGCAATTGTCAAGCAGATGACAGGCAGGAATCGTGCAGATCAGCTGGCAATTGTCAAGCAGATGAGCAGACAGTAATCACGCAGCTCAGCAGGCCCAGATCACGTGACTGAGCATGCACTGTTCACGTGGCTGATCATGCACTGATCACGTCTATATCATGCACTGATCACATGACTGCCCATGCACTGATCACGTGGGTGATCATACACTAATCATGTGACAGATCATGCACTGATCACGTGGCTGATCATTCACTGATACCGTGACTGAGCATGGACTGATCACATGACTATCATGTAGTGATCACGTGACTTAATGGCGCTGATCATGTGACTGATCATGCGCTGATCATGTTTGCTATCATACACTGATCATGTGCCTCTGGAGGCAATAAACAAAGAGCTGAGTAGGCACGAATCAAACAGTCAGCAGGCAATAATCATGGAACTCAGCTGTGAGGAATCATGCTGCTCAGCTGGCAATAATCAAGCAGCTGAGCAGGCAGGAATTACGCAGCACAGCTGCAATTGTCAAGCAGATGACAGGCAGGAATCGTGCACCTCAGCTGCCAATTGTCAAGCAGATGAGCAGACAGTAATCACGCAGCTCAGCAGGCCCAGATCACGTGACTGAGCATGCACTGTTCACGTGGCTGATCATACACTGATCACGTGATTGATCATGCACTGAACACGTGGTTATCATGCACTGATCACGTGGCTGATCATACACTGTTCACGTGTCTGACCATGCACTGCTCACGAGGCTGATCATACACTGCTCACGTAACTGATCATGCACTGATCACGTGGCTATCATGCACTGATCACTTGGCTGAACATGCACTGTTCACGTGGCTGATCACACACCTGTCACGTGACATATCATGCACTGATCACCTGGCACTCATGCACTGATCACATGGCTGAGTATACTCTGCTGACGAAACTGATCATGCACACATCACGTGGCTATCATGCACTGCTCACGTGGTTCGTCATGGAATGATCACGAAGCTACCATATACTGGTCACGTGACTGATCCTGCACAGATCATGTAAATGATCATGCACTGTTCACGTGACTGATCATGTACTGATCACGTGACTGATAATGCACTGATCACGTGGCTATCATGCTCTGCTCACGTGGCTGATCATGCAACGGTCACGTAGCAACCATGTACTGGTCTCGTGACTGATCATGCACTGATCACGTAATTGATCCTGCACTGATCACGTGGCTCATCACGCACTGATCCGGTGGCTGATCACACACGTATCACGTGACTGATCATGTACAGATCACGTGACTAATCATGAAGTGATCACGTGGCTATCCTGAACTGATCAAGTGGATATCCTGCACTGATCACGTGGCTGATCACACACGTATCACGTGACTGATCAGGCACTGATCACGTGGCTATCATGCACTGATCACGTGACTGATCATGCACAGATCACGTGACTGATCATGCACAGATCACGTGACTGATCATGCATTGATATGCACAGATCACGTGACTGATCATGCAATGATCACGTAGCTACCATGTACTGCTCACGTGACTGATCATGCACTGATCACGTGACTGATCATGAACTGATCACGTGGCTGATCATGCACTGATCACGTGGCTGATCATGCACTGATCACGTGACTGATCATGCACTGATCACGTGACTGATCATGCACTGATCACGTGTCTATCATGCACTAATCACGTGGCTATCATTCACTGATCACGTGGATATCATGCACTGATCACGTGGCTGATCACACACGTATCACATGACTTATCATGCACTGATCACGTGGCTATCATGCACTGATCACGTGACTGATCATGCACTGATCATGTGGCTATCATGCACTGCTAACTTGGCTGATCATGCAATGATCACGCAGCTACCATGTACTGGTCACGTGACTGATCATGCACTGATGACGTAATTGATCCTGCACTGATTATGTGGCGGATCATGCACTGATCACGTGACTGATCATGCACTGATCACGTGACTGATCATGCACTTATCACGTGGCTATCATGCACTGATCACTTGGCTGGTCATACACTGATCACGCAACTACCATGTACTGGTCACGTGACTGATCATGCACTGATGACGTAATTGATCATGCACTGATCATGTGGCTGATCATGCACTGATCACGTGACTGATCATGCACTGATCACGTGACTGAGCATGCACTGTTCACGTGGCTGATCATACACTGATCACGTGATTGATCCTGCACTTATCACTTGGATATCATGCACTGATCACGTGGCTGTTCATACACTGTTCACGTGACTGATCGTGCACTGATCACGTGACTGAGCATGCACTGTTCACGTGGCTGATCATACACTGATCACGTGATTGATCATGCACTGATCACTTGGATATCATGCACTGATCACGTGGCTGATCATACACTGTTCACGTGTCTGACCATGCACTGATCACAAGGCTGATCATACACTGCTCATGTAACTGATCATGCACTTATCACGTAATTGATCATGCACTAATCACGTGGCTGATCATGCAATGATCTGTAGCTACCATGTACTGGTCCCGTGAGTGACCATGCACTGATCACGTAATTGATCATGCACTGATCACGTGGCTGATCATGCACTGAACACGTTACTGACCATGCACTGATCACGTGACTGATCATGCACTGATCACGTGGCTATCATGCACTGCTCACGTGGCTGATCATGCAATGATCACGCAGCTACCATGTACTGGTAACATGACTGATCATGCACTGATCACGTAATTGATCATGCACTGATCACCTGGCTTATCATGCATTCATCATGTGACTGATCATGTGCTGATCATGTTTGGTGTCACACACTGATCATGTGCATCTGCAGGCAATGAACAAAGAGCTGAGTAGGCAGGAATCAGTCAGCAGGCTATAATCATGAAACTCAGCTTTGAGAAATCATGCTGCTCAGCTGGCAGTAATCAAGTAGATGAGCAGGCAGAAATTATGCAGCACAGGTGGCAATTGTCAAGGAGATGACAGGCAGGAATCGTGCAGCTCAGCTGGCTATTGTCAAGCAGATGAGCAGACAGTAATCACGCAGCTCAGCAGGCCCTTATCACGTGACTGAGCATGCACTGTTCACGTGGCTGATCACACACCTATCACGTGAATAATCATGCACTGATCACGTGGCTCTCATGCACTGATCACGTGATTGCACATGCACTGATCACGTAATTGTATGCACTGCTCACCTGGCTATCATGCACTGATGACGAGGCTGATCATGCACTGATCACGTAGCTATCTTGCACTGATCATGTGGCTGATCATACACTCATCACGGGACTGATCGTGCACTGATCACGGCGCTATCATGCATTGTCTACATGACTCCACATGCACTGATCTCGTGGATGATCATGCACTGATCACGTGACTGAGCATGCACTGATCACGTGACTGATCATGCACTGATCACGTGGCTGATCATGCACTGATCACATAATTGATCATGCACTGATCATTTGGCTGATCATGCACTGATCACATGGCTGATCATACACTGATCACGTGACTGATCATGCACTGATCACGTGACTGATCATCCACTGATCAGTTGGCTATCATGCACTGATTACTTGGCTGATCATACACTGATCACGTGACTGATAATGCACTGATCATCTGGCTATCATGCACTCATTACCTGGCTATCGTGCACTGATCACGTGGTTAATCATACACTGATCACGAGACTGATCATGCACTGATCACGTCTATATCATGCACTGATCACATGACTGCCCATGCACTGATCACCCGGATGATCATACACTGATCATGTGACAGATCATGCAATTATCACGTAGCTACCATGTACTGGTCACGTGAGTGATCATGCACTGATGACGAAATTGATCATGCACTGATCATGTGTCTGATCATGCACTGATCACGTGGCTGATCCTACACTGATCACGTAACTGATCATGCACTGATCACGTGCCTGGTCATGCACTGATCATGTGGCTATCATGCACTGATCACTTGGCTGGACATACACTGATCACGTGCCTGGTCATGCACTGATCACGTGCCTGATCGTGCACTGATCACGGCGCTATCATGCATTGACTACATGACTCCACATGCACTGATCACGTGGATGATCATGCACTGATCAAGTGACTGACCATGCACTGATCACGTGACTGATCATGCACTGATCACATGGCTGATCATGCACTGATCACGTGGCTATCATGCACTGCTCACGTGGCTGATCATTCTATGATCACGCAGCTACCATGTACTGGTCACATGACTGATCATGCACTGATCACGTGACTGATCATGCAGTGATCACGTGGCTATCGTGCACTACTCACGTGGCTGATCATGCAATGATCATGTAGCTACCATATACAGGTCACGTAAATGATCAAACACCCATCAGGTGACTGATCATGCACTGATCACGTGGCTATCATGCACTGATCACGAGACTGATCATACACTGATCACGTCTATATCATGCACTGATCACATGAATGCCCATGCACTGATCACGTGGATGATCATACACTAATCATGTGACAGATCATGCACTGATCACGTGGCTGATCATGCACTGATACCGTGACTGAGCATGGACTGATCACATGACTAACATGTAGTGATCACGTGACTTAATGGCGCTGATCATGTGACTGATCATGCACTGATCATGTTTGCTATCATACACTGATCATGTGCCTCTGGAGGCAATAAGCAAAGAGCTGAGTAGGCACGAATCATACAGTCAGCAGGCAATAATAATGGAACTCAGCTGTGAGGAATCATGCTGCTCAGCTGGCAATAATCAAGCAGCTGAGCAGGCAGGAATTACACAGCACAGCTGGCAATTGTCAAGCAGATGACAGGCAGGAATCGTGCAGCTCAGCTGGCAATTGTCAAGCAGTTGAGCAGATAGTAATCACGCAGCTCAGCAGACCCTGATCACGTGACTGAGAATGCACTGTTCACGTGGCTGATCATACACTGATCACGTGATTGATCATGCACTGATCACTTGGATATCATGCATTGATCACGTGGCTGATCATACACTGTTCACGTGTCTGACCATGCACTGGTCACGTGGCTGATAATACACTGCTCACGTAACTGATCATGCACTGATCACGTGGCTATCATGCACTGAATACGTGGCTGAACATGCACTGTTTACATGACTTCTCATGTACTGATCATGTGATTGATAATGCACTGATCACGTGGCTATCATACTCTGCTCACGTGTCTGATCATGCAACGATCACGTAGCAACCATGTACTGGTCTCGTGACTGATCATGCACTGATCACGTAATTGATCCTGCACTGATCACGTGGCTCATCACGCACTGATCCGTTGGCTGATCAGACACGTATCACGTGACTGATCATGTACAGATCACGTGACTAATCATGAAGTGATCACGTGGCTATCCTGCACTGATCACGTGGATATCATGCACTGATCACGTGGCTGATCATGCAATGATCACGTAGCTACCATGTACTGCTCACGTGACTGATCATGCACTGATCAGGTGACTGATCATGGACTGATCACGTGGCTGATCATGCACTGATCACGTGGCTGTTCATGCACTGTTCACGTGACTGATCATGCACTGATCACGTGACTGATCATGCACTGATCACGTGTCTATCATGCACTAATCACGTGGCTATCATTCACTGATCACGTGGATATCATACACTGATCACGTGGCTGATCACACACGTATCACATGACTGATCATGCACTGATCACGTGGCTGATGATGCAATGATCACGTAGCTACCATGCACTGGTCAGGTGACTGATCATGCACTGATCACGTGGCTATCATACTCTGCTCACGTGTCTGATCATGCAACGATCACGTAGCAACCATGTACTGGTCTCGTGACTGATCATGCACTGATCACGTAATTGATCCTGCACTGATCACGTGGCTCATCACGCACTGATCCGTTGGCTGATCAGACACGTATCACGTGACTGATCATGTACAGATCACGTGACTAATCATGAAGTGATCACGTGGCTATCCTGCACTGATCACGTGGATATCATGCACTGATCACGTGGCTGATCATGCAATGATCACGTAGCTACCATGTACTGCTCACGTGACTGATCATGCACTGATCACGTGACTGATCATGGACTGATCACGTGGCTGATCATGCACTGATCACGTGGCTGATCATGCACTGTTCACGTGACTGATCATGCACTGATCACGTGACTGATCATGCACTGATCACGTGTCTATCATGCACTAATCACGTGGCTATCATTCACTGATCACGTGGATATCATACACTGATCACGTGGCTGATCACACACGTATCACATGACTGATCATGCACTGATCACGTGGCTGATGATGCAATGATCACGTAGCTACCATGCACTGGTCAGGTGACTGATCATGCACTGATCACGTGGCTATCATGCTCTGCTCACGTGGCTGATCATGCAATGATCACGCAGCTACCATGTACTGGTCACATGACTGATCATGCACTGATCACGTAATTGATCATGCACTGATCACCTGGCTTATCATGCATTAATCATGTGACTGATCATGTGCTGATCATGTTTGGTGTCACACACTGATCATGTGCCTCTGGAGGCAAAGAACATAGAGCTGAGGAGGCAGGAAACAGTCAGCAGGCTATAATCATGGAACTCAGCTCTGAGAAATCATGCTGCTCAGCTGGCAATAATCAAATAGATGAGCAGGCAGGAATTACGAAGCACAGCTGGCAATTGTCAAGGAGATGGCAGGCAGGAATCGTGCAGCACAGCTGGCAATTGTCAAGCAGATGAGCAGACAGAAATCACGCAGCTCAGCAGGACCTGATCACGTGACTGAGCATGCTCTGTTCACATGGCTGATCACACACCTATCACGTGACTGATCATGCACTGATCACGTGGTTCTCATGCACTGATCACGTGATTGCGCATGCATTGATCACGTAATTGTATACACTGATCACGTGGTTATCATGCACTGATGACGTGGCTAATCATACACTGATCATATGACTGATCATGCACTGATCACGTAGCTATCTTGCACTGATCCCTTGGCTGATCATACACTCATCACGGGACTGATCGTGCACTGATCAAGGCGCTATCATGCATTGATTCCATGACTCCCCATGCACTGATCACGTGGATGATCATGCACTGATCACGTGACTGACCATGCACTGATCACGTGACTGAACATGCACTGATCACGTGGCTATCATGCACTGATCACCTGGCTATCATGCACTGATCACGTGACTGATCATGCACTGATCACGTGACTGATCATGCACTGATCACGTGGCTATCATGCACTGATCACTTGGCTGAACGTACACTGATCACGTGCCTGGTCATGCACTGATCACGTGGCTGATCATGCACTGATCATGTGACTGATCATGCACTGACCGTGTGTCTGATCATGCACTGCTCACGTGGCTATCATGCACTGCTCACGTGGCTGATCATGCGATGATCACGTGGCTATCATGCACTACTCACGTGGCTGATCATGCAATGATCATGTAGCTACCATGTACAGGTCACGTGAATGATCATACACAGATCAGGTGACTGATCATGCACTGATCACGTGGCTATCATGCACTGATCACGAGACTGATCATGCACTGATCACGTCTATATCATGCACTGATCACATGACTGCCCATGCACTGATCACGTGGGTGATCATACACTAATCATGTGACAGATCATGCACTGATCACGTGGCTGATCATTCACTGATACCGTGAGTGAGCATGGACTGATCACATGACTATCATGTAGTGATCACGTGACTTAATGGCGCTGATCATGTGACTGATCATGCGCTGATCATGTTTGCTATCATACACTGATCATGTGCCTCTGGAGGCAATAAACAATGAGCTGAGTAGGCACGAATCAAACAGTCAGCAGGCAATAATCATGGAACTCAGCTGTGAGGAATCATGCTGCTCAGCTGGCAATAATCAAGCAGCTGCGCAGGCAGGAATTACGCAGCACAGCTGGCAATTGTCAAGCAGATGACAGGCAGGAATCGTGCAGCTCAGCTGGCAATTGTCAAGCAGATGAGCAGACAGTAATCACGCAGCTCAGCAGGCCCAGATCACGTGACTGAGCATGCACTGTTCACGTGGCTGATCATACACTGATCACGTGATTGATCATTCACTGATCACTTGGATATCATGCACTGATCACCTGGCTGATCATACACTGTTCACGTGTCTGACCATGCACTGATCACGTGGCTGATCATACACTGCTCACGTAACTGATCATGCACTGATCACGTGGCTGAACATGCACTGTTCACGTGGCTGATCACACACCTGTCACGTGACATATCATGCACTGATCACGTGGCACTCATGCACTGATCACGTGGCTGATCATACTCTGCTCACGAAACTGATCATGCACACGTCACGTGGCTATCATGCACTGCTCACGTGGTTCGTCATGGAATGATCACGAAGCTACCATATACTGGTCACGTGACTGATCATGCACAGATCACGTAAATGATCATGCACTGTTCACGTGACTGATCATGTACTGATCACGTGACTGATAATGCCCTGATCACGTGGCTATCATGCTCTGTTCACGTGGCTGATCGTGCAACGATCACGTAGCAACCATGTACTGGTCTCGTGACTGATCATGCACTGATCATATAATTGATCCTGCACTGATCACCTGGCTCATCACGCACTGATCCGGTGGCTGATCACACACGTATCACGTGACTGATCATGTACAGATCACGTGACTAATCATGAAGTGATCACCTGGCTATCCTGCACTGATCACGTGGCTGATCACACACGTATCACGTGACTGATCATGCACTAATCAATGGCTATCGTGCACTGATCACGTGACTGATCATGCACAGATCACGTGACTGATCATGCACAGATCACGTGACTGATCATGCACTGATCACGTGGCTGATCATGCACTGATCACGTGACTGATCAGGCACCGATCACGTGACTGATCATGCACTGATCATTTTGCTATCATGCACTGATTACTAGGCTGATCATACACCGATCACGTGACTGATCATGCACTGATCATTTGGCTATCATGCACTGATTACTAGGCTGATCATACACTGATCACGTGACTGATCATGCACTGATCATTTGGCTATCATGCACTGATTACTAGGCTGATCATGTACTGGTCACGTGACTGATCATGCACTGATCACATGGCTATCATGCACTGATCACGTGGCTGATCATGCAATGATCACGTAGCTACCATGTACTGGTCACGTGACTGATCATACACTGACCACGAGACTGATCATGCACTGATCACGTCTATATCATGCACTGATCACATCACTGCCCATGGCATTGATCACGTGGATGATCATACACTGATCGTGTGACAGATCATGCAGTGATCACGTGGCTATCATGCACTGATCAAGTGGCTGATCATACTATGCTCCCGAAACTGATCATGCACTGATCACGTGGCTATCATGCACTGCTCACGTGGCTGATCATGCAATGATCACGTGACTGATCATGCACTGATCACATGGCTATCATGCACTGATTACTTGGCTGGTCATACACTGAACACGTGCCTGGTTATGCACTGATCACGTGGCTGATCATGCACTGATCACGTAATTGATCATGCACTGATCATGTGGCTGATCATGCACTGATCACGTGGCTGATCATGCACTGATCACGTGATTGATCATGCACTGAACACGTGGATATCATGCACTGATCACGTGGCTGATCATACACTGTTCACGTGTCTGACCATGCACTGCTCACGAGGCTGATCATACACTGCTCACGTAACTGATCATGCACTGATCACGTGGCTATCATGCACTGATCACTTGGCTGAACATACACTGTTCACGTGGCTGATCACACACCTGTCACGTGACATATCATGCACTGATCACCTGGCACTCATGCACTGATCACATGGCTGAGTATACTCTGCTGACGAAACTGATCATGCACACATCACGTGGCTATCATGCACTGCTCACGTGGTTCGTCATGGAATGATCACGAAGCTACCATATACTGGTCACGTGACTGATCATGCACAGATCACGTAAATGATCATGCACTGTTCACGTGACTGATCATGTACTGATCACGTGACTGATAATGCACTGATCACGTGGCTATCATGCTCTGCTCACGTGGCTGATCGTGCAACGATCACGTAGCAACCATGTACTGGTCTCGTGACTGATCATGCACTGATCAAGTAATTGATCCTGCACTGATCACGTGGCTCATCACGCACTGATCCGGTGGCTGATCACACACGTATCACGTGACTGATCATGTACAGATCACGTGAATAATCATGAAGTGATCACGTGGCTATCCTGCACTGATCACGTGGATATCATGCACTGATCACGTGGCTGATCATGCACTGATCACGTGACTGATCATGGACTGATCACGTGGCTGATCATGCACTGATCACGTGGCTGATCATGCACTGATCACGTGACTGATCATGCACTGATCACGTGACTGATCATGCACTGATCACGTGTCTATCATGCACTAATCACGTGGCTATCATTCACTGATCACGTGGATATCATACACTGATCACGTGGCTGATCACACACGTATCACATGACTGATAATGCACTGATCACGTGGCTATCATTCACTGATCACGTGGCTGATCATGCAATGATCACGTAGCTACCATGTACTGGTCCCGTGACTGATCATGCACTGAACACGTGAATAATCATGCACTGATCACGTGACTGATCATGCACTGATCATGTGGCTATCCTGCACTGCTAACTTGGCTGATCATGCAATAATCACGCAGCTACCATGTACTGGTCACGTGACTGATCATGCACTGATGACGTAATTGATCATTCACTGATCATGTGGCTGATCATGCACTGATCACGTGACTGATCATGCACTGATCACGTGACTGATCATGCACTGATCACGTGGCTATCATGCACTGATCACTTGGCTGGTCATACACTGATCACGCAGCTACCATGTACTGGTCACGTGACTGATCATGCACTGATGACGTAATTGATCATGCACTGATCATGTGGCTGATCATGCACTGATCACGTGACTGATCATGCACTGATCACGTGACTGAGCATGCACTGTTCACGTGGCTGATCATACACTGATCACGTGATTGATCCTGCACTTATCACTTGGATATCATGCACTGATCACGTGGCTGATCATACACTGTTCATGTGTCTGACCATGCACTGATCACATGGCTGATCATACACTGCTCACGTAACTGATCATGCACTTATCACGTAATTGATCATGCACTGATCACGTGGCTGATCATGCAATAATCACGTAGCTACCATTTACTGTTCATGTGACTGATCATGCACTGATCACGTGACTGATCATGCAATGATCACGTGGCTGATCATGCACTGATCACGTGGCTATCATGCACTGTTCACGTGGCTGATCATGGAATGATCACGCAGCTACCATGTACTGGTCACATGACTGATCATGCACTGATCACGTAATTGATCATGCACTGATCACCTGGCTTATCATGCATTGATTATGTGATTCATCATGTGCTGATCATGTTTGCTGTCATACACTGATCATGTGCCTCTGGAGGCAGTGAACAAAGAGCTGAGTAGGCAGGAATCAGTAGGCAATAATCATGGAACTCAGCTCTGAGAAATCATGCTGCTCAGCTGGCAATAATCAAGTAGATGAGCAGGCAGGAATTATGCAGCACAGGTGGCAATTGTCAAGCAGATGACAGGCAGGAATCGTGCAGCTCAGCTGGCAATTGTCAAGCAGATGAGCAGACAGTAATCACGCAGCTCAGCAGGCCTGATCACGTGACTGAGCATGCACTGTTCACGTGGCTAATCATACACTGATCACTTGGATATCATGCACTGATCACGTGGCTGATCATACACTGTTCACGTGTCTAACCATGCACTGATCTCGTGGCTGATCATACAATGCTCATGTAACTGATCATGCACTGATCACGTGGCTATCATGCACTGAATACTTGGCTGAACATGCACTGTTCACGTGGCTGATCACACACCTGTCACGTGACATATCATGCACTGATCACGTGGCACTCATGCACTGATCACGTGGCTGATCATACTCTGCTCACGTAACTCATCATGCACACATCACGTTTCTATCATGCACTGCTCACGTGGCTCGCATGGAATGATCACGTAGCTACCATGTACTGGTCACGTGACTGATCATGCACAGATAACGTAAATGATCATGCACTGTTCACGTGACTGATCATGTACTGATCACGTGACTGATCATGCACTTATCATTTGGCTGATCATGCACTGATCACGTGGCTGATCATACACTGATCACGTGACTGATCATACACTGATCACGTGGCTATCATGCACTGATCACTTGGCTGGTCATACACTGATCACATGACTGATCATGCACTGTTCACGTGACTGATCATGTACAGATCACGTGAATAATCATTAAGTGATCACGTGGCTATACTGCACTGATCACGTGTATATCATGCACTGAGCACGTGGCTGATCACACACGTATCACGTGACTGATCATGCACTGATCACGTGGCTATCATGCACTGATCACGTGGCTATCATGCACTGATCACGTGGCTGATCATGCAATGATCACGTAGCTACCATGCACTGGTCACGTGACTGATTATGCACTGATCAGGTAAGTGATCATGCACTGATCACGTGACTGATCATGCACAGATCACGTGACTGATCATGCACAGATCACGTGACTGATCATGCACTGATCACGTGGCTATCATGCACTGCTCACGTGGCTGATCATGCAATGATCACGCAGGTACCATGTACTGGTCACATGAGTGATCATGCACTGATCACATGATTGATCATGCACTGATCACCTGGCTTATCATGCATCGATCATGTGACTGATCATGTGATGATCATGTTTGCTGACACACACTGATCATGTGCCTCTGGAGGCAATGAACATAGAGCTGAGTAGGCAGGAATCAGTCAGCAGGCTATAATCATGGAACTCACCTCTGAGAAATCATGCTGCTCAGCTGGCAATAATCAAGTAGATGAGCAGGCAGGAATTACGCAGCACAGGTGGTAGTTGTCAAGGAGATGACAGGCAGGAATCGTGCAGCTCATCTGGCAATTGTCAAGCAGATGAGCAGACAGTAATCACGCAGCTCAGCAGGCCCTTATCACGTGACTGAGCATGCACTGTTCACGTGGCTGATCACACACCTATCACGTGACTGATCATGCACTGATGACGTGGTTGATCATGCACTGATCACGTAGCTATCTTGCACTGATCACTTGGCTGATCATACACTCATCACGGGACTGATGGTGCACTGATCGCGGCGCTATCATGCATTGAGTACATGACTCCCCATGCACTGATCACGTGAATAATCATGCACTGATCACGTGGCTCTCATGCACTGATCACGTGATTGCCCATGTACTGGTCACATAATTGTATGCACTGCTCACGTGGCTATCATGCACTGATGACGGGGCTGATAATGCACTGATCACGTAGCTATCTGGCACTGATCACTTGGCTGATCCTACACTCATCACGGGACTGATCATGCACTGATCACGTGTCTATCATGCACTAATCACGTGGCTATCATTCACTGATCACGTGGATATCATGCACTGATCACGTGGCTGATCACACACGTATCACATGACTGATCATGCACTGATCACGTGGCTATCATGCACTGATCACGTGGCTGATCATGCAATGATCACGTAGCTACCATGTACTGGTCACGTGACTGATCATGCACTGAACACGTGAATAATCATGCACTGATCACGTGGTTGATCATGCACTGATCATGTGGCTATCATGCACTGCTAACATGGCTGATCATGCAATGATCACGCAGCTACCATGTACTGGTCACGTGACTGATCATGCACTGATGACGTAATTGATCATGCACTGATACCGTGGCTGATCATGCACTGATCACGTGACTGATCATGCACTGATCACGTGGCTATCATGCACTGATCACTTGGCTGGTCATACACTGATCACGCAGCTACCATGTACTGGTCACGTGACTGATCATGCACTGATGACGTAACTGATCATGCACTGATCATGTGGCTGATCATGCACTGATCACGTGACTGATCATGCACTGATCACGTGACTGATCATGCACTGATCACGTGTCTATCATGCACTAATCACGTGGCTATCATTCACTGATCACGTGGATATCATGCACTGATCACGTGGCTGATCACACACGTATCACATGACTTATCATGCACTGATCACGTGGCTATCATGCACTGATCACGTGACTGATCATGCACTGATCATGTGGCTATCATGCACTGCTAACTTGGCTGATCATGCAATGATCACGCAGCTACCATGTACTGGTCACGTGACTGATCATGCACTGATGACGTAATTGATCCTGCACTGATTATGTGGCGGATCATGCACTGATCACGTGACTGATCATGCACTGATCACGTGACTGATCATGCACTTATCACGTGGCTATCATGCACTGATCACTTGGCTGGTCATACACTGATCACGCAACTACCATGTACTGGTCACGTGACTGATCATGCACTGATGACGTAATTGATCATGCACTGATCATGTGGCTGATCATGCACTGATCACGTGACTGATCATGCACTGATCACGTGACTGAGCATGCACTGTTCACGTGGCTGATCATACACTGATCACGTGATTGATCCTGCACTTATCACTTGGATATCATGCACTGATCACGTGGCTGATCATACACTGTTCACGTGACTGATCGTGCACTGATCACGTGACTGAGCATGCACTGTTCACGTGGCTGATCATACACTGATCACGTGATTGATCATGCACTGATCACTTGGATATCATGCACTGATCACGTGGCTGATCATACACTGTTCACGTGTCTGACCATGCACTGATCACAAGGCTGATCATACACTGCTCATGTAACTGATCATGCACTTATCACGTAATTGATCATGCACTAATCACGTGGCTGATCATGCAATGATCTGTAGCTACCATGTACTGGTCCCGTGAGTGACCATGCACTGATCACGTAATTGATCATGCACTGATCACGTGGCTGATCATGCACTGAACACGTTACTGACCATGCACTGATCACGTGACTGATCATGCACTGATCACGTGGCTATCATGCACTGCTCACGTGGCTGATCATGCAATGATCACGCAGCTACCATGTACTGGTAACATGACTGATCATGCACTGATCACGTAATTGATCATGCACTGATCACCTGGCTTATCATGCATTCATCATGTGACTGATCATGTGCTGATCATGTTTGGTGTCACACACTGATCATGTGCATCTGCAGGCAATGAACAAAGAGCTGAGTAGGCAGGAATCAGTCAGCAGGCTATAATCATGAAACTCAGCTTTGAGAAATCATGCTGCTCAGCTGGCAGTAATCAAGTAGATGAGCAGGCAGAAATTATGCAGCACAGGTGGCAATTGTCAAGGAGATGACAGGCAGGAATCGTGCAGCTCAGCTGGCAATTGTCAAGCAGATGAGCAGACAGTAATCACGCAGCTCAGCAGGCCCTTATCACGTGACTGAGCATGCACTGTTCACGTGGCTGATCACACACCTATCACGTGAATAATCATGCACAGATCACGTGGCTCTCATGCACTGATCACGTGATTGCACATGCACTGATCACGTAATTGTATGCACTGCTCACCTGGCTATCATGCACTGATGACGAGGCTGATCATGCACTGATCACGTAGCTATCTTGCACTGATCATGTGGCTGATCATACACTCATCACGGGACTGATCGTGCACTGATCACGGCGCTATCATGCATTGTCTACATGACTCCACATGCACTGATCTCGTGGATGATCATGCACTGATCACGTGACTGAGCATGCACTGATCACGTGACTGATCATGCACTGATCACGTGGCTGATCATGCACTGATCACATAATTGATCATGCACTGATCATTTGGCTGATCATGCACTGATCACATGGCTGATCATACACTGATCACGTGACTGATCATGCACTGATCACGTGACTGATCATCCACTGATCAGTTGGCTATCATGCACTGATTACTTGGCTGATCATACACTGATCACGTGACTGATAATGCACTGATCATCTGGCTATCATGCACTCATTACCTGGCTATCGTGCACTTATCACGTGGTTAATCATACACTGATCACGAGACTGATCATGCACTGATCACGTCTATATCATGCACTGATCACATGACTGCCCATGCACTGATCACCCGGATGATCATACACTGATCATGTGACAGATCATGCAATTATCACGTAGCTACCATGTACTGGTCACGTGAGTGATCATGCACTGATGACGAAATTGATCATGCACTGATCATGTGTCTGATCATGCACTGATCACGTGGCTGATCCTACACTGATCACGTAACTGATCATGCACTGATCACGTGCCTGGTCATGCACTGATCATGTGGCTATCATGCACTGATCACTTGGCTGGACATACACTGATCACGTGCCTGGTCATGCACTGATCACGTGCCTGATCGTGCACTGATCACGGCGCTATCATGCATTGACTACATGACTCCACATGCACTGATCACGTGGATGATCATGCACTGATCAAGTGACTGACCATGCACTGATCACGTGACTGATCATGCACTGATCACATGGCTGATCATGCACTGATCACGTGGCTATCATGCACTGCTCACGTGGCTGATCATTCTATGATCACGCAGCTACCATGTACTGGTCACATGACTGATCATGCACTGATCACGTGACTGATCATGCAGTGATCACGTGGCTATCGTGCACTACTCACGTGGCTGATCATGCAATGATCATGTAGCTACCATATACAGGTCACGTAAATGATCAAACACCCATCAGGTGACTGATCATGCACTGATCACGTGGCTATCATGCACTGATCACGAGACTGATCATACACTGATCACGTCTATATCATGCACTGATCACATGAATGCCCATGCACTGATCACGTGGATGATCATACACTAATCATGTGACAGATCATGCACTGATCACGTGGCTGATCATGCACTGATACCGTGACTGAGCATGGACTGATCACATGACTAACATGTAGTGATCACGTGACTTAATGGCGCTGATCATGTGACTGATCATGCACTGATCATGTTTGCTATCATACACTGATCATGTGCCTCTGGAGGCAATAAGCAAAGAGCTGAGTAGGCACGAATCATACAGTCAGCAGGCAATAATCATGGAACTCAGCTGTGAGGAATCATGCTGCTCAGCTGGCAATAATCAAGCAGCTGAGCAGGCAGGAATTACACAGCACAGCTGGCAATTGTCAAGCAGATGACAGGCAGGAATCGTGCAGCTCAGCTGGCAATTGTCAAGCAGATGAGCAGATAGTAATCACGCAGCTCAGCAGACCCTGATCACGTGACTGAGAATGCACTGTTCACGTGGCTGATCATACACTGATCACGTGATTGATCATGCACTGATCACTTGGATATCATGCATTGATCACGTGGCTGATCATACACTGTTCACGTGTCTGACCATGCACTGGTCACGTGGCTGATAATACACTGCTCACGTAACTGATCATGCACTGATCACGTGGCTATCATGCACTGAATACGTGGCTGAACATGCACTGTTTACATGACTTCTCATGTACTGATCATGTGATTGATAATGCACTGATCACGTGGCTATCATACTCTGCTCACGTGTCTGATCATGCAACGATCACGTAGCAACCATGTACTGGTCTCGTGACTGATCATGCACTGATCACGTAATTGATCCTGCACTGATCACGTGGCTCATCACGCACTGATCCGTTGGCTGATCAGACACGTATCACGTGACTGATCATGTACAGATCACGTGACTAATCATGAAGTGATCACGTGGCTATCCTGCACTGATCACGTGGATATCATGCACTGATCACGTGGCTGATCATGCAATGATCACGTAGCTACCATGTACTGCTCACGTGACTGATCATGCACTGATCACGTGACTGATCATGGACTGATCACGTGGCTGATCATGCACTGATCACGTGGCTGATCATGCACTGTTCACGTGACTGATCATGCACTGATCACGTGACTGATCATGCACTGATCACGTGTCTATCATGCACTAATCACGTGGCTATCATTCACTGATCACGTGGATATCATACACTGATCACGTGGCTGATCACACACGTATCACATGACTGATCATGCACTGATCACGTGGCTGATGATGCAATGATCACGTAGCTACCATGCACTGGTCAGGTGACTGATCATGCACTGATCACGTGGCTATCATTCACTGATCACGTGGATATCATACACTGATCACGTGGCTGATCACACACGTATCACATGACTGATCATGCACTGATCACGTGGCTGATGATGCAATGATCACGTAGCTACCATGCACTGGTCAGGTGACTGATCATGCACTGATCACGTGGCTATCATACTCTGCTCACGTGTCTGATCATGCAACGATCACGTAGCAACCATGTACTGGTCTCGTGACTGATCATGCACTGATCACGTAATTGATCCTGCACTGATCACGTGGCTCATCACGCACTGATCCGTTGGCTGATCAGACACGTATCACGTGACTGATCATGTACAGATCACGTGACTAATCATGAAGTGATCACGTGGCTATCCTGCACTGATCACGTGGATATCATGCACTGATCACGTGGCTGATCATGCAATGATCACGTAGCTACCATGTACTGCTCACGTGACTGATCATGCACTGATCACGTGACTGATCATGGACTGATCACGTGGCTGATCATGCACTGATCACGTGGCTGATCATGCACTGTTCACGTGACTGATCATGCACTGATCACGTGACTGATCATGCACTGATCACGTGTCTATCATGCACTAATCACGTGGCTATCATTCACTGATCACGTGGATATCATACACTGATCACGTGGCTGATCACACACGTATCACATGACTGATCATGCACTGATCACGTGGCTGATGATGCAATGATCACGTAGCTACCATGCACTGGTCAGGTGACTGATCATGCACTGATCACGTGGCTATCATGCTCTGCTCACGTGGCTGATCATGCAATGATCACGCAGCTACCATGTACTGGTCACATGACTGATCATGCACTGATCACGTAATTGATCATGCACTGATCACCTGGCTTATCATGCATTAATCATGTGACTGATCATGTGCTGATCATGTTTGGTGTCACACACTGATCATGTGCCTCTGGAGGCAAAGAACATAGAGCTGAGGAGGCAGGAAACAGTCAGCAGGCTATAATCATGGAACTCAGCTCTGAGAAATCATGCTGCTCAGCTGGCAATAATCAAATAGATGAGCAGGCAGGAATTACGAAGCACAGCTGGCAATTGTCAAGGAGATGGCAGGCAGGAATCGTGCAGCACAGCTGGCAATTGTCAAGCAGATGAGCAGACAGAAATCACGCAGCTCAGCAGGACCTGATCACGTGACTGAGCATGCTCTGTTCACATGGCTGATCACACACCTATCACGTGACTGATCATGCACTGATCACGTGGTTCTCATGCACTGATCACGTGATTGCGCATGCATTGATCACGTAATTGTATACACTGATCACGTGGTTATCATGCACTGATGACGTGGCTAATCATACACTGATCATATGACTGATCATGCACTGATCACGTAGCTATCTTGCACTGATCCCTTGGCTGATCATACACTCATCACGGGACTGATCGTGCACTGATCAAGGCGCTATCATGCATTGATTCCATGACTCCCCATGCACTGATCACGTGGATGATCATGCACTGATCACGTGACTGACCATGCACTGATCACGTGACTGAACATGCACTGATCACGTGGCTATCATGCACTGATCACCTGGCTATCATGCACTGATCACGTGACTGATCATGCACTGATCACGTGACTGATCATGCACTGATCACGTGGCTATCATGCACTGATCACTTGGCTGAACGTACACTGATCACGTGCCTGGTCATGCACTGATCACGTGGCTGATCATGCACTGATCATGTGACTGATCATGCACTGACCGTGTGTCTGATCATGCACTGCTCACGTGGCTATCATGCACTGCTCACGTGGCTGATCATGCGATGATCACGTGGCTATCATGCACTACTCACGTGGCTGATCATGCAATGATCATGTAGCTACCATGTACAGGTCACGTGAATGATCATACACAGATCAGGTGACTGATCATGCACTGATCACGTGGCTATCATGCACTGATCACGAGACTGATCATGCACTGATCACGTCTATATCATGCACTGATCACATGACTGCCCATGCACTGATCACGTGGGTGATCATACACTAATCATGTGACAGATCATGCACTGATCACGTGGCTGATCATTCACTGATACCGTGAGTGAGCATGGACTGATCACATGACTATCATGTAGTGATCACGTGACTTAATGGCGCTGATCATGTGACTGATCATGCGCTGATCATGTTTGCTATCATACACTGATCATGTGCCTCTGGAGGCAATAAACAATGAGCTGAGTAGGCACGAATCAAACAGTCAGCAGGCAATAATCATGGAACTCAGCTGTGAGGAATCATGCTGCTCAGCTGGCAATAATCAAGCAGCTGCGCAGGCAGGAATTACGCAGCACAGCTGGCAATTGTCAAGCAGATGACAGGCAGGAATCGTGCAGCTCAGCTGGCAATTGTCAAGCAGATGAGCAGACAGTAATCACGCAGCTCAGCAGGCCCAGATCACGTGACTGAGCATGCACTGTTCACGTGGCTGATCATACACTGATCACGTGATTGATCATTCACTGATCACTTGGATATCATGCACTGATCACCTGGCTGATCATACACTGTTCACGTGTCTGACCATGCACTGATCACGTGGCTGATCATACACTGCTCACGTAACTGATCATGCACTGATCACGTGGCTGAACATGCACTGTTCACGTGGCTGATCACACACCTGTCACGTGACATATCATGCACTGATCACGTGGCACTCATGCACTGATCACGTGGCTGATCATACTCTGCTCACGAAACTGATCATGCACACGTCACGTGGCTATCATGCACTGCTCACGTGGTTCGTCATGGAATGATCACGAAGCTACCATATACTGGTCACGTGACTGATCATGCACAGATCACGTAAATGATCATGCACTGTTCACGTGACTGATCATGTACTGATCACGTGACTGATAATGCCCTGATCACGTGGCTATCATGCTCTGCTCACGTGGCTGATCGTGCAACGATCAGGTAGCAACCATGTACTGGTCTCGTGACTGATCATGCACTGATCATATAATTGATCCTGCACTGATCACCTGGCTCATCACGCACTGATCCGGTGGCTGATCACACACGTATCACGTGACTGATCATGTACAGATCACGTGACTAATCATGAAGTGATCACCTGGCTATCCTGCACTGATCACGTGGCTGATCACACACGTATCACGTGACTGATCATGCACTAATCAATGGCTATCATGCACTGATCACGTGACTGATCATGCACAGATCACGTGACTGATCATGCACAGATCACGTGACTGATCATGCACTGATCACGTGGCTGATCATGCACTGATCACGTGACTGATCAGGCACCGATCACGTGACTGATCATGCACTGATCATTTGGCTATCATGCACTGATTACTAGGCTGATCATACACCGATCACGTGACTGATCATGCACTGATCATTTGGCTATCATGCACTGATTACTAGGCTGATCATACACTGATCACGTGACTGATCATGCACTGATCATTTGGCTATCATGCACTGATTACTAGGCTGATCATACACTGATCACGTGACTGATCATGCACTGATCATTTGGCTATCATGCACTGATTACTAGGCTGATCATGTACTGGTCACGTGACTGATCATGCACTGATCACATGGCTATCATGCACTGATCACGTGGCTGATCATGCAATGATCACGTAGCTACCATGTACTGGTCACGTGACTGATCATACACTGACCACGAGACTGATCATGCACTGATCACGTCTATATCATGCACTGATCACATCACTGCCCATGCATTGATCACGTGGATGATCATACACTGATCGTGTGACAGATCATGCAGTGATCACGTGGCTATCATGCACTGATCAAGTGGCTGATCATACTATGCTCCCGAAACTGATCATGCACTGATCACGTGGCTATCATGCACTGCTCACGTGGCTGATCATGCAATGATCACGTGACTGATCATGCACTGATCACATGGCTATCATGCACTGATTACTTGGCTGGTCATACACTGAACACGTGCCTGGTTATGCACTGATCACGTGGCTGATCATGCACTGATCACGTAATTGATCATGCACTGATCATGTGGCTGATCATGCACTGATCACGTGGCTGATCATGCACTGATCACGTGATTGATCATGCACTGAACACGTGGATATCATGCACTGATCACGTGGCTGATCATACACTGTTCACGTGTCTGACCATGCACTGCTCACGAGGCTGATCATACACTGCTCACGTAACTGATCATGCACTGATCACGTGGCTATCATGCACTGATCACTTGGCTGAACATACACTGTTCACGTGGCTGATCACACACCTGTCACGTGACATATCATGCACTGATCACCTGGCACTCATGCACTGATCACATGGCTGAGTATACTCTGCTGACGAAACTGATCATGCACACATCACGTTTCTATCATGCACTGCTCACGTGGTTCGTCATGGAATGATCACGAAGCTACCATATACTGGTCACGTGACTGATCATGCACAGATCACGTAAATGATCATGCACTGTTCACGTGACTGATCATGTACTGATCACGTGACTGATAATGCACTGATCACGTGGCTATCATGCTCTGCTCACGTGGCTGATCGTGCAACGATCACGTAGCAACCATGTACTGGTCTCGTGACTGATCATGCACTGATCAAGTAATTGATCCTGCACTGATCACGTGGCTCATCACGCACTGATCCGGTGGCTGATCAGACACGTATCACGTGACTGATCATGTACAGATCACGTGAATAATCATGAAGTGATCACGTGGCTATCCTGCACTGATCACGTGGATATCATGCACTGATCACGTGGCTGATCATGCAATGATCACGTAGCTACCATGTACTGCTCACGTGACAGATCATGCACTGATCACGTGACTGATCATGGACTGATCACGTGGCTGATCATGCACTGATCACGTGGCTGATCATGCACTGATCACGTGACTGATCATGCACTGATCACGTGACTGATCATGCACTGATCACGTGTCTATCATGCACTAATCACGTGGCTATCCTTCACTGATCACGTGGATATCATACACTGATCACGTGGCTGATCACACACGTATCACATGACTGATAATGCACTGATCACGTGGCTATCATTCACTGATCACGTGGCTGATCATGCAATGATCACGTAGCTACCATGTACTGGTCCCGTGACTGATCATGCACTGAACACGTGAATAATCATGCACTGATCACGTGACTGATCATGCACTGATCATGTGGCTATCCTGCACTGCTAACTTGGCTGATCATGCAATAATCAGGCAGCTACCATGTACTGGTCACGTGACTGATCATGCACTGATGACGTAATTGATCATTCACTGATCATGTGGCTGATCATGCACTGATCACGTGACTGATCATGCACTGATCACGTGACTGATCATGCACTGATCACGTGGCTATCATGCACTGATCACTTGGCTGGTCATACACTGATCACGCAGCTACCATGTACTGGTCACGTGACTGATCATGCACTGATGACGTAATTGATCATGCACTGATCATGTGGCTGATCATGCACTGATCACGTGACTGATCATGCACTGATCACGTGACTGAGCATGCACTGTTCACGTGGCTGATCATACACTGATCACGTGATTGATCCTGCACTTATCACTTGGATATCATGCACTGATCACGTGGCTGATCATACACTGTTCATGTGTCTGACCATGCACTGATCACATGGCTGATCATACACTGCTCACGTAACTGATCATGCACTTATCACGTAATTGATCATGCACTGATCACGTGGCTGATCATGCAATAATCACGTAGCTACCATTTACTGTTCATGTGACTGATCATGCACTGATCACGTGACTGATCATGCAATGATCACGTGGCTGATCATGCACTGATCACGTGGCTATCATGCACTGTTCACGTGGCTGATCATGGAATGATCA
The DNA here is from genome assembly GCF_002263795.3 of Bos taurus. Taxonomy (NCBI): domain Eukaryota; kingdom Metazoa; phylum Chordata; class Mammalia; order Artiodactyla; family Bovidae; genus Bos; species Bos taurus. The sequence continues at coordinate 79,321 of NW_020191202.1, forward strand.
CGCAGCTACCATGTACTGGTCACATGACTGATCATGCACTGATCACGTAATTGATCATGCACTGATCACCTGGCTTATCATGCATTGATTATGTGATTCATCATGTGCTGATCATGTTTGCTGTCATACACTGATCATGTGCCTCTGGAGGCAGTGAACAAAGAGCTGAGTAGGCAGGAATCAGTAGGCAATAATCATGGAACTCAGCTCTGAGAAATCATGCTGCTCAGCTGGCAATAATCAAGTAGATGAGCAGGCAGGAATTATGCAGCACAGGTGGCAATTGTCAAGCAGATGACAGGCAGGAATCGTGCAGCTCAGCTGGCAATTGTCAAGCAGATGAGCAGACAGTAATCACGCAGCTCAGCAGGCCTGATCACGTGACTGAGCATGCACTGTTCACGTGGCTAATCATACACTGATCACTTGGATATCATGCACTGATCACGTGGCTGATCATACACTGTTCACGTGTCTAACCATGCACTGATCTCGTGGCTGATCATACAATGCTCATGTAACTGATCATGCACTGATCACGTGGCTATCATGCACTGAATACTTGGCTGAACATGCACTGTTCACGTGGCTGATCACACACCTGTCACGTGACATATCATGCACTGATCACGTGGCACTCATGCACTGATCACGTGGCTGATCATACTCTGCTCACGTAACTCATCATGCACACATCACGTTTCTATCATGCACTGCTCACGTGGCTCGCATGGAATGATCACGTAGCTACCATGTACTGGTCACGTGACTGATCATGCACAGATAACGTAAATGATCATGCACTGTTCACGTGACTGATCATGTACTGATCACGTGACTGATCATGCACTTATCATTTGGCTGATCATGCACTGATCACGTGGCTGATCATACACTGATCACGTGACTGATCATACACTGATCACGTGGCTATCATGCACTGATCACTTGGCTGGTCATACACTGATCACATGACTGATCATGCACTGTTCACGTGACTGATCATGTACAGATCACGTGAATAATCATTAAGTGATCACGTGGCTATACTGCACTGATCACGTGTATATCATGCACTGAGCACGTGGCTGATCACACACGTATCACGTGACTGATCATGCACTGATCACGTGGCTATCATGCACTGATCACGTGGCTATCATGCACTGATCACGTGGCTGATCATGCAATGATCACGTAGCTACCATGCACTGGTCACGTGACTGATTATGCACTGATCAGGTAAGTGATCATGCACTGATCACGTGACTGATCATGCACAGATCACGTGACTGATCATGCACAGATCACGTGACTGATCATGCACTGATCACGTGGCTATCATGCACTGCTCACGTGGCTGATCATGCAATGATCACGCAGGTACCATGTACTGGTCACATGAGTGATCATGCACTGATCACATGATTGATCATGCACTGATCACCTGGCTTATCATGCATCGATCATGTGACTGATCATGTGATGATCATGTTTGCTGACACACACTGATCATGTGCCTCTGGAGGCAATGAACATAGAGCTGAGTAGGCAGGAATCAGTCAGCAGGCTATAATCATGGAACTCACCTCTGAGAAATCATGCTGCTCAGCTGGCAATAATCAAGTAGATGAGCAGGCAGGAATTACGCAGCACAGGTGGTAATTGTCAAGGAGATGACAGGCAGGAATCGTGCAGCTCATCTGGCAATTGTCAAGCAGATGAGCAGACAGTAATCACGCAGCTCAGCAGGCCCTTATCACGTGACTGAGCATGCACTGTTCACGTGGCTGATCACACACCTATCACGTGACTGATCATGCACTGATGACGTGGTTGATCATGCACTGATCACGTAGCTATCTTGCACTGATCACTTGGCTGATCATACACTCATCACGGGACTGATGGTGCACTGATCGCGGCGCTATCATGCATTGAGTACATGACTCCCCATGCACTGATCACGTGAATAATCATGCACTGATCACGTGGCTCTCATGCACTGATCACGTGATTGCCCATGTACTGGTCACATAATTGTATGCACTGCTCAGGTGGCTATCATGCACTGATGACGGGGCTGATAATGCACTGATCACGTAGCTATCTGGCACTGATCACTTGGCTGATCCTACACTCATCACGGGACTGATCATGCACTGATCACGTGTCTATCATGCACTAATCACGTGGCTATCATTCACTGATCACGTGGATATCATGCACTGATCACGTGGCTGATCACACACGTATCACATGACTGATCATGCACTGATCACGTGGCTATCATGCACTGATCACGTGGCTGATCATGCAATGATCACGTAGCTACCATGTACTGGTCACGTGACTGATCATGCACTGAACACGTGAATAATCATGCACTGATCACGTGGTTGATCATGCACTGATCATGTGGCTATCATGCACTGCTAACATGGCTGATCATGCAATGATCACGCAGCTACCATGTACTGGTCACGTGACTGATCATGCACTGATGACGTAATTGATCATGCACTGATACCGTGGCTGATCATGCACTGATCACGTGACTGATCATGCACTGATCACGTGGCTATCATGCACTGATCACTTGGCTGGTCATACACTGATCACGCAGCTACCATGTACTGGTCACGTGACTGATCATGCACTGATGACGTAACTGATCATGCACTGATCATGTGGCTGATCATGCACTGATCACGTGACTGATCATGCACTGATCACGTGACTGATCATGCACTGATCACGTGTCTATCATGCACTAATCACGTGGCTATCATTCACTGATCACGTGGATATCATGCACTGATCACGTGGCTGATCACACACGTATCACATGACTTATCATGCACTGATCACGTGGCTATCATGCACTGATCACGTGACTGATCATGCACTGATCACGTGGCTATCATGCACTGATCACTTGGCTGGTCATACACTGATCACGCAACTACCATGTACTGGTCACGTGACTGATCATGCACTGATGACGTAACTGATCATGCACTGATCATGTGGCTGATCATGCACTGATCACGTGACTGATCATGCACTGATCACGTGACTGAGCATGCACTGTTCACGTGGCTGATCATACACTGATCACGTGATTGATCCTGCACTTATCACTTGGATATCATGCACTGATCACGTGGCTGATCATACACTGTTCACGTGACTGATCGTGCACTGATCACGTGACTGAGCATGCACTGTTCACGTGGCTGATCATACACTGATCACGTGATTGATCATGCACTGATCACTTGGATATCATGCACTGATCACGTGGCTGATCATACACTGTTCACGTGTCTGACCATGCACTGATCACAAGGCTGATCATACACTGCTCATGTAACTGATCATGCACTTATCACGTAATTGATCATGCACTAATCACGTGGCTGATCATGCAATGATCTGTAGCTACCATGTACTGGTCCCGTGAGTGACCATGCACTGATCACGTAATTGATCATGCACTGATCACGTGGCTGATCATGCACTGAACACGTTACTGACCATGCACTGATCACGTGACTGATCATGCACTGATCACGTGGCTATCATGCACTGCTCACGTGGCTGATCATGCAATGATCACGCAGCTACCATGTACTGGTAACATGACTGATCATGCACTGATCACGTAATTGATCATGCACTGATCACCTGGCTTATCATGCATTCATCATGTGACTGATCATGTGCTGATCATGTTTGGTGTCACACACTGATCATGTGCATCTGCAGGCAATGAACAAAGAGCTGAGTAGGCAGGAATCAGTCAGCAGGCTATAATCATGAAACTCAGCTTTGAGAAATCATGCTGCTCAGCTGGCAGTAATCAAGTAGATGAGCAGGCAGAAATTATGCAGCACAGGTGGCAATTGTCAAGGAGATGACAGGCAGGAATCGTGCAGCTCAGCTGGCAATTGTCAAGCAGATGAGCAGACAGTAATCACGCAGCTCAGCAGGCCCTTATCACGTGACTGAGCATGCACTGTTCACGTGGCTGATCACACACCTATCACGTGAATAATCATGCACAGATCACGTGGCTCTCATGCACTGATCACGTGATTGCCCATGCACTGATCACGTAATTGTATGCACTGCTCACCTGGCTATCATGCACTGATGACGAGGCTGATCATGCACTGATCACGTAGCTATCTTGCACTGATCATGTGGCTGATCATACACTCATCACGGGACTGATCGTGCACTGATCACGGCGCTATCATGCATTGTCTACATGACTCCACATGCACTGATCTCGTGGATGATCATGCACTGATCACGTGACTGAGCATGCACTGATCACGTGACTGATCATGCACTGATCACGTGGCTGATCATGCACTGATCACATAATTGATCATGCACTGATCATTTGGCTGATCATGCACTGATCACATGGCTGATCATACACTGATCACGTGACTGATCATGCACTGATCACGTGACTGATCATCCACTGATCAGTTGGCTATCATGCACTGATTACTTGGCTGATCATACACTGATCACGTGACTGATAATGCACTGATCATCTGGCTATCATGCACTCATTACCTGGCTATCGTGCACTGATCACGTGGTTAATCATACACTGATCACGAGACTGATCATGCACTGATCACGTCTATATCATGCACTGATCACATGACTGCCCATGCACTGATCACCCGGATGATCATACACTGATCATGTGACAGATCATGCAATTATCACGTAGCTACCATGTACTGGTCACGTGAGTGATCATGCACTGATGACGAAATTGATCATGCACTGATCATGTGTCTGATCATGCACTGATCACGTGGCTGATCCTACACTGATCACGTAACTGATCATGCACTGATCACGTGCCTGGTCATGCACTGATCATGTGGCTATCATGCACTGATCACTTGGCTGGACATACACTGATCACGTGCCTGGTCATGCACTGATCACGTGCCTGATCGTGCACTGATCACGGCGCTATCATGCATTGACTACATGACTCCACATGCACTGATCACGTGGATGATCATGCACTGATCAAGTGACTGACCATGCACTGATCACGTGACTGATCATGCACTGATCACATGGCTGATCATGCACTGATCACGTGGCTATCATGCACTGCTCACGTGGCTGATCATTCTATGATCACGCAGCTACCATGTACTGGTCACATGACTGATCATGCACTGATCACGTGACTGATCATGCAGTGATCACGTGGCTATCGTGCACTACTCACGTGGCTGATCATGCAATGATCATGTAGCTACCATATACAGGTCACGTAAATGATCAAACACCCATCAGGTGACTGATCATGCACTGATCACGTGGCTATCATGCACTGATCACGAGACTGATCATACAATGATCACGTCTATATCATGCACTGATCACATGAATGCCCATGCACTGATCACGTGGATGATCATACACTAATCATGTGACAGATCATGCACTGATCACGTGGCTGATCATGCACTGATACCGTGACTGAGCATGGACTGATCACATGACTAACATGTAGTGATCACGTGACTTAATGGCGCTGATCATGTGACTGATCATGCACTGATCATGTTTGCTATCATACACTGATCATGTGCCTCTGGAGGCAATAAGCAAAGAGCTGAGTAGGCACGAATCATACAGTCAGCAGGCAATAATAATGGAACTCAGCTGTGAGGAATCATGCTGCTCAGCTGGCAATAATCAAGCAGCTGAGCAGGCAGGAATTACACAGCACAGCTGGCAATTGTCAAGCAGATGACAGGCAGGAATCGTGCAGCTCAGCTGGCAATTGTCAAGCAGATGAGCAGATAGTAATCACGCAGCTCAGCAGACCCTGATCACGTGACTGAGAATGCACTGTTCACGTGGCTGATCATACACTGATCACGTGATTGATCATGCACTGATCACTTGGATATCATGCATTGATCACGTGGCTGATCATACACTGTTCACGTGTCTGACCATGCACTGGTCACGTGGCTGATAATACACTGCTCACGTAACTGATCATGCACTGATCACGTGGCTATCATGCACTGAATACGTGGCTGAACATGCACTGTTTACATGACTTCTCATGTACTGATCATGTGATTGATAATGCACTGATCACGTGGCTATCATACTCTGCTCACGTGTCTGATCATGCAACGATCACGTAGCAACCATGTACTGGTCTCGTGACTGATCATGCACTGATCACGTAATTGATCCTGCACTGATCACGTGGCTCATCACGCACTGATCCGTTGGCTGATCAGACACGTATCACGTGACTGATCTTGTACAGATCACGTGACTAATCATGAAGTGATCACGTGGCTATCCTGCACTGATCACGTGGATATCATGCACTGATCACGTGGCTGATCATGCAATGATCACGTAGCTACCATGTACTGCTCACGTGACTGATCATGCACTGATCACGTGACTGATCATGGACTGATCACGTGGCTGATCATGCACTGATCACGTGGCTGATCATGCACTGTTCACGTGACTGATCATGCACTGATCACGTGACTGATCATGCACTGATCACGTGTCTATCATGCACTAATCACGTGGCTATCATTCACTGATCACGTGGATATCATACACTGATCACGTGGCTGATCACACACGTATCACATGACTGATCATGCACTGATCACGTGGCTGATGATGCAATGATCACGTAGCTACCATGCACTGGTCAGGTGACTGATCATGCACTGATCACGTGGCTATCATTCACTGATCACGTGGATATCATACACTGATCACGTGGCTGATCACACACGTATCACATGACTGATCATGCACTGATCACGTGGCTGATGATGCAATGATCACGTAGCTACCATGCACTGGTCAGGTGACTGATCATGCACTGATCACGTGGCTATCATACTCTGCTCACGTGTCTGATCATGCAACGATCACGTAGCAACCATGTACTGGTCTCGTGACTGATCATGCACTGATCACGTAATTGATCCTGCACTGATCACGTGGCTCATCACGCACTGATCCGTTGGCTGATCAGACACGTATCACGTGACTGATCATGTACAGATCACGTGACTAATCATGAAGTGATCACGTGGCTATCCTGCACTGATCACGTGGATATCATGCACTGATCACGTGGCTGATCATGCAATGATCACGTAGCTACCATGTACTGCTCACGTGACTGATCATGCACTGATCACGTGACTGATCATGGACTGATCACGTGGCTGATCATGCACTGATCACGTGGCTGATCATGCACTGTTCACGTGACTGATCATGCACTGATCACGTGACTGATCATGCACTGATCACGTGTCTATCATGCACTAATCACGTGGCTATCATTCACTGATCACGTGGATATCATACACTGATCACGTGGCTGATCACACACGTATCACATGACTGATCATGCACTGATCACGTGGCTGATGATGCAATGATCACGTAGCTACCATGCACTGGTCAGGTGACTGATCATGCACTGATCACGTGGCTATCATGCTCTGCTCACGTGGCTGATCATGCAATGATCACGCAGCTACCATGTACTGGTCACATGACTGATCATGCACTGATCACGTAATTGATCATGCACTGATCACCTGGCTTATCATGCATTAATCATGTGACTGATCATGTGCTGATCATGTTTGGTGTCACACACTGATCATGTGCCTCTGGAGGCAAAGAACATAGAGCTGAGGAGGCAGGAAACAGTCAGCAGGCTATAATCATGGAACTCAGCTCTGAGAAATCATGCTGCTCAGCTGGCAATAATCAAATAGATGAGCAGGCAGGAATTACGAAGCACAGCTGGCAATTGTCAAGGAGATGGCAGGCAGGAATCGTGCAGCACAGCTGGCAATTGTCAAGCAGATGAGCAGACAGAAATCACGCAGCTCAGCAGGACCTGATCACGTGACTGAGCATGCTCTGTTCACATGGCTGATCACACACCTATCACGTGACTGATCATGCACTGATCACGTGGTTCTCATGCACTGATCACGTGATTGCGCATGCATTGATCACGTAATTGTATACACTGATCACGTGGTTATCATGCACTGATGACGTGGCTAATCATACACTGATCATATGACTGATCATGCACTGATCACGTAGCTATCTTGCACTGATCCCTTGGCTGATCATACACTCATCACGGGACTGATCGTGCACTGATCAAGGCGCTATCATGCATTGATTCCATGACTCCCCATGCACTGATCACGTGGATGATCATGCACTGATCACGTGACTGACCATGCACTGATCACGTGACTGAACATGCACTGATCACGTGGCTATCATGCACTGATCACCTGGCTATCATGCACTGATCACGTGACTGATCATGCACTGATCACGTGACTGATCATGCACTGATCACGTGGCTATCATGCACTGATCACTTGGCTGAACGTACACTGATCACGTGCCTGGTCATGCACTGATCACGTGGCTGATCATGCACTGATCATGTGACTGATCATGCACTGACCGTGTGTCTGATCATGCACTGCTCACGTGGCTATCATGCACTGCTCACGTGGCTGATCATGCGATGATCACGTGGCTATCATGCACTACTCACGTGGCTGATCATGCAATGATCATGTAGCTACCATGTACAGGTCACGTGAATGATCATACACAGATCAGGTGACTGATCATGCACTGATCACGTGGCTATCATGCACTGATCACGAGACTGATCATGCACTGATCACGTCTATATCATGCACTGATCACATGACTGCCCATGCACTGATCACGTGGGTGATCATACACTAATCATGTGACAGATCATGCACTGATCACGTGGCTGATCATTCACTGATACCGTGACTGAGCATGGACTGATCACATGACTATCATGTAGTGATCACGTGACTTAATGGCGCTGATCATGTGACTGATCATGCGCTGATCATGTTTGCTATCATACACTGATCATGTGCCTCTGGAGGCAATAAACAATGAGCTGAGTAGGCACGAATCAAACAGTCAGCAGGCAATAATCATGGAACTCAGCTGTGAGGAATCATGCTGCTCAGCTGGCAATAATCAAGCAGCTGAGCAGGCAGGAATTACACAGCACAGCTGGCAATTGTCAAGCAGATGACAGGCAGGAATCGTGCAGCTCAGCTGGCAATTGTCAAGCAGATGAGCAGACAGTAATCACGCAGCTCAGCAGGCCCAGATCACGTGACTGAGCATGCACTGTTCACGTGGCTGATCATACACTGATCACGTGATTGATCATTCACTGATCACTTGGATATCATGCACTGATCACCTGGCTGATCATACACTGTTCACGTGTCTGACCATGCACTGATCACGTGGCTGATCATACACTGCTCACGTAACTGATCATGCACTGATCACGTGGCTGATCATGCACTGTTCACGTGGCTGATCACACACCTGTCACGTGACATATCATGCACTGATCACGTGGCACTCATGCACTGATCACGTGGCTGATCATACTCTGCTCACGAAACTGATCATGCACACGTCACGTGGCTATCATGCACTGCTCACGTGGTTCGTCATGGAATGATCACGAAGCTACCATATACTGGTCACGTGACTGATCATGCACAGATCACGTAAATGATCATGCACTGTTCACGTGACTGATCATGTACTGATCACGTGACTGATAATGCCCTGATCACGTGGCTATCATGCTCTGCTCACGTGGCTGATCGTGCAACGATCACGTAGCAACCATGTACTGGTCTCGTGACTGATCATGCACTGATCATATAATTGATCCTGCACTGATCACCTGGCTCATCACGCACTGATCCGGTGGCTGATCACACACGTATCACGTGACTGATCATGTACAGATCACGTGACTAATCATGAAGTGATCACCTGGCTATCCTGCACTGATCACGTGGCTGATCACACACGTATCACGTGACTGATCATGCACTAATCAATGGCTATCATGCACTGATCACGTGACTGATCATGCACAGATCACGTGACTGATCATGCACAGATCACGTGACTGATCATGCACTGATCACGTGGCTGATCATGCACTGATCACGTGACTGATCAGGCACCGATCACGTGACTGATCATGCACTGATCATTTGGCTATCATGCACTGATTACTAGGCTGATCATACACCGATCACGTGACTGATCATGCACTGATCATTTGGCTATCATGCACTGATTACTAGGCTGATCATACACTGATCACGTGACTGATCATGCACTGATCATTTGGCTATCATGCACTGATTACTAGGCTGATCATGTACTGGTCACGTGACTGATCATGCACTGATCACATGGCTATCATGCACTGATCACGTGGCTGATCATGCAATGATCACGTAGCTACCATGTACTGGTCACGTGACTGATCATACACTGACCACGAGACTGATCATGCACTGATCACGTCTATATCATGCACTGATCACATCACTGCCCATGCATTGATCACGTGGATGATCATACACTGATCGTGTGACAGATCATGCAGTGATCACGTGGCTATCATGCACTGATCAAGTGGCTGATCATACTATGCTCCCGAAACTGATCATGCACTGATCACGTGGCTATCATGCACTGCTCACGTGGCTGATCATGCAATGATCACGTGACTGATCATGCACTGATCACATGGCTATCATGCACTGATTACTTGGCTGGTCATACACTGAACACGTGCCTGGTTATGCACTGATCACGTGGCTGATCATGCACTGATCACGTAATTGATCATGCACTGATCATGTGGCTGATCATGCACTGATCACGTGGCTGATCATGCACTGATCACGTGATTGATCATGCACTGAACACGTGGATATCATGCACTGATCACGTGGCTGATCATACACTGTTCACGTGTCTGACCATGCACTGCTCACGAGGCTGATCATACACTGCTCACGTAACTGATCATGCACTGATCACGTGGCTATCATGCACTGATCACTTGGCTGAACATACACTGTTCACGTGGCTGATCACACACCTGTCACGTGACATATCATGCACTGATCACCTGGCACTCATGCACTGATCACATGGCTGAGTATACTCTGCTGACGAAACTGATCATGCACACATCACGTGGCTATCATGCACTGCTCACGTGGTTCGTCATGGAATGATCACGAAGCTACCATATACTGGTCACGTGACTGATCATGCACAGATCACGTAAATGATCATGCACTGTTCACGTGACTGATCATGTACTGATCACGTGACTGATAATGCACTGATCACGTGGCTATCATGCTCTGATCCGGTGGCTGATCAGACACGTATCACGTGACTGATCATGCACAGATCACGTAGCAACCATGTACTGGTCTCGTGACTGATCATGCACTGATCAAGTAATTGATCCTGCACTGATCACGTGGCTCATCACGCACTGATCCGGTGGCTGATCAGACACGTATCACGTGACTGATCATGTACAGATCACGTGAATAATCATGAAGTGATCACGTGGCTATCCTGCACTGATCACGTGGATATCATGCACTGATCACGTGGCTGATCATGCAATGATCACGTAGCTACCATGTACTGCTCACGTGACAGATCATGCACTGATCACGTGACTGATCATGGACTGATCACGTGGCTGATCATGCACTGATCACGTGGCTGATCATGCACTGATCACGTGACTGATCATGCACTGATCACGTGACTGATCATGCACTGATCACGTGTCTATCATGCACTAATCACGTGGCTATCATTCACTGATCACGTGGATATCATACACTGATCACGTGGCTGATCACACACGTATCACATGACTGATAATGCACTGATCACGTGGCTATCATTCACTGATCACGTGGCTGATCATGCAATGATCACGTAGCTACCATGTACTGGTCCCGTGACTGATCATGCACTGAACACGTGAATAATCATGCACTGATCACGTGACTGATCATGCACTGATCATGTGGCTATCCTGCACTGCTAACTTGGCTGATCATGCAATAATCACGCAGCTACCATGTACTGGTCACGTGACTGATCATGCACTGATGACGTAATTGATCATTCACTGATCATGTGGCTGATCATGCACTGATCACGTGACTGATCATGCACTGATCACGTGACTGATCATGCACTGATCACGTGGCTATCATGCACTGATCACTTGGCTGGTCATACACTGATCACGCAGCTACCATGTACTGGTCACGTGACTGATCATGCACTGATGACGTAATTGATCATGCACTGATCATGTGGCTGATCATGCACTGATCACGTGACTGATCATGCACTGATCACGTGACTGAGCATGCACTGTTCACGTGGCTGATCATACACTGATCACGTGATTGATCCTGCACTTATCACTTGGATATCATGCACTGATCACGTGGCTGATCATACACTGTTCATGTGTCTGACCATGCACTGATCACATGGCTGATCATACACTGCTCACGTAACTGATCATGCACTTATCACGTAATTGATCATGCACTGATCACGTGGCTGATCATGCAATAATCACGTAGCTACCATTTACTGTTCACGTGACTGATCATGCACTGATCACGTGACTGATCATGCAATGATCACGTGGCTGATCATGCACTGATCACGTGGCTATCATGCACTGTTCACGTGGCTGATCATGGAATGATCACGCAGCTACCATGTACTGGTCACATGACTGATCATGCACTGATCACGTAATTGATCATGCACTGATCACCTGGCTTATCATGCATTGATTATGTGATTCATCATGTGCTGATCATGTTTGCTGTCATACACTGATCATGTGCCTCTGGAGGCAGTGAACAAAGAGCTGAGTAGGCAGGAATCAGTAGGCAATAATCATGGACTCAGCTCTGAGAAATCATGCTGCTCAGCTGGCAATAATCAAGTAGATGAGCAGGCAGGAATTATGCAGCACAGGTGGCAATTGTCAAGCAGATGACAGGCAGGAATCGTGCAGCTCAGCTGGCAATTGTCAAGCAGATGAGCAGACAGTAATCACGCAGCTCAGCAGGCCTGATCACGTGACTGAGCATGCACTGTTCACGTGGCTAATCATACACTGATCACTTGGATATCATGCACTGATCACGTGGCTGATCATACACTGTTCACGTGTCTAACCATGCACTGATCTCGTGGCTGATCATACAATGCTCATGTAACTGATCATGCACTGATCACGTGGCTATCATGCACTGAATACTTGGCTGAACATGCACTGTTCACGTGGCTGATCACACACCTGTCACGTGACATATCATGCACTGATCACGTGGCACTCATGCACTGATCACGTGGCTGATCATACTCTGCTCACGTAACTCATCATGCACACATCACGTTTCTATCATGCACTGCTCACGTGGCTCGCATGGAATGATCACGTAGCTACCATGTACTGGTCACGTGACTGATCATTGCACAGATAACGTAAATGATCATGCACTGTTCACGTGACTGATCATGTACTGATCACGTGACTGATCATGCACTTATCATTTGGCTGATCATGCACTGATCACGTGGCCTGATCATAACACTGATCACGTGACTGATCATACACTGATCACGTGGCTATCATGCACTGATCACTTGGCTGGTCATACATCTGATCGACATGAACTGATCATGCAGCTGTTTCGACCGTGACTGATCATTGAATACAGAATACACGATGAATAATCATTAAGTGATTCACGCGTGGCTATACTGCACTGATCAACTGGTGGTATATCAATGCAACTTGAGCGATCGTTGCTGATCACACATCGGTATCACAGTGACTGATCACTTTGCAACTGATCACGTGGCCTATCATGCACTGATGCACGTGGCTATCATGCACTGATCACGTTGGCTGATCATGCCGCAATGATCACGTAGCTACCATGCACTGGTCACGTGACTGATTATGCACTGATCAGGTAAGTGATCATGCACTGATCACGTGACTGATCATGCACAGATCACGTGACTGATCATGCACAGATCACGTGACTGATCATGCACTGATCACGTGGCTATCATGCACTGCTCACGTGGCTGATCATGCAATGATCACGCAGGTACCATGTACTGGTCACAATGAGTGATCATGCACTGATCACATGATTGATCATCGCACTGATCACCTGGCTTATCATGCATCGATCATGTGACTGAGTCATGTGATGATCATGTTTGCTGACACACACTGATCATGTGCCTCTGGAGGCAATGAACATAGAGCTGAGTAGGCAGGAATCAGTCAGCAGGCTATAATCATGGAAACTCACCTCTGAGAAATCATGCTGCTCAGCTGGCAATAATCAAGTAGATGAGCAGGCAGGAATTTACGCAGCACAGGTGGTAATTGTCCAAGGAGATGACAGGCAGGAATCGTGCAGCTCAGCTGGCAATTGTCAAGCAGATGAGCAGACAGTAATCACGCAGCTCAGCAGGCCCTTATCACGTGACTGAGCATGCACTGTTCACGTGGCTGATCACACACCTATCACGTGACTGATCATGCACTGATGACGTGGTTGATCATGCACTGATCACGTAGCTATTCTTGCACTGATCACTTGGCTGATCATACACTCATCACGGGACTGATGGTGCACTGATCGCGGCGCTATCATGCATTGAGTACATGACTCCCCATGCACTGATCACGTGGAATAATCATGCACTGATCACGTGGCTCTCATGCACTGATCACGTTGATTTGCCCATGTACTGGTCACATAATTGTATGCACTGCTCACGTGGCTATCATGCACTGATGACGGGCTGATATGCACTGATCACGTAAGCTATCTGGCACTGATCACTTGGCTGATCCTACACTCATCACGGGACTGATCATGCACTGATCACGTGTCTATCATGCACTAATCACGTGGCTATCATTCACTGATCACGTGGATATCATGCACTGATCACGTGGCTGATCACACACGTATCACATGACTGATCATGCACTGATCACGTGGCTATCATGCACTGATCACGTGGCTGATCATGCAATGATCACGTAGCTACCATGTACTGGTCACGTGACTGATCATGCACTGAACACGTGAATAATCATGCACTGATCACGTGGTTGATCATGCACTGATCATGTGGCTATCATGCACTGCTAACATGGCTGATCATGCAATGATCACGCAGCTACCATGTACTGGTCACGTGACTGATCATGCACTGATGACGTAATTGATCATGCACTGATACCGTGGCTGATCATGCACTGATCACGTGACTGATCATGCACTGATCACGTGGCTATCATGCACTGATCACTTGGCTGGTCATACACTGATCACGCAGCTACCATGTACTGGTCACGTGACTGATCATGCACTGATGACGTAACTGATCATGCACTGATCATGTGGCTGATCATGCACTGATCACGTGACTGATCATGCACTGATCACGTGACTGATCATGCACTGATCACGTGTCTATCATGCACTAATCACGTGGCTATCATTCACTGATCACGTGGATATCATGCACTGATCACGTGGCTGATCACACACGTATCACATGACTTATCATGCACTGATCACGTGGCTATCATGCACTGATCACGTGACTGATCATGCACTGATCACGTGGCTATCATGCACTGATCACTTGGCTGGTCATACACTGATCACGCAACTACCATGTACTGGTCACGTGACTGATCATGCACTGATGACGTAACTGATCATGCACTGATCATGTGGCTGATCATGCACTGATCACGTGACTGATCATGCACTGATCACGTGACTGAGCATGCACTGTTCACGTGGCTGATCATACACTGATCACGTGATTGATCCTGCACTTATCACTTGGATATCATGCACTGATCACGTGGCTGATCATACACTGTTCACGTGACTGATCGTGCACTGATCACGTGACTGAGCATGCACTGTTCACGTGGCTGATCATACACTGATCACGTGATTGATCATGCACTGATCACTTGGATATCATGCACTGATCACGTGGCTGATCATACACTGTTCACGTGTCTGACCATGCACTGATCACAAGGCTGATCATACACTGCTCATGTAACTGATCATGCACTTATCACGTAATTGATCATAGCACTAATCACGTGGGCTGAATCAATGGGCAATGATCTGTAGGCTACCATTACTGGTCCCGTGGAGTGACCACTGCACTGATCCCACGTAATTGATCATGCAGCTGATCACGTGGCTGATCATGCACTGAACACGCTTACTGACCACTGGCACTGATCACGTGAACTGATCATGCTACTGATCACGTGGCTATCATGCACCTGCTCACGTGGGCTGATCATTGCCAATGATCACGGCCAGCTACCATGTACTGGTAACAATGACTGATCATGCACTGATCACGTAATTGATCATGCACTGATCACCTGGCTTATCATGCATTCATCATTGTGACTGATCATGTGCTGATCATGTTTGGTGTGCACACACTGAATCATGTGCATCTGCAGGCATGAACAAAGAGCTGAGTAGGCAGGAATCAGTCAGCAGGCTATAATCATGAAACTCAAGCTTTGAGGAAAATCATGCTGCTCAGCTGGCAGTAATCAAGTAGATGAGCAGGCAGAAATTATGCAGCACAGGTGGCAATTGTCAAGGAGATGACAGGCAGGAAATCGTGCAGCTCAGCTGCAATTGTCAAGCAGATAGCAGACAGTAAATCACGCAGCTCAGCAGAGCCCTTATCACGTGACTGAGCATGCACTGTTCACGTGGCTGATCACACACCTATCACGTGAATAATCATGCACTGATCACGTGGCTCTCATGCAACTGATCACGTGATTGCACATGCACTGATCACGTAATTGTATGCACTGGCTCACCTGGCTATCATGCACTGATGACGAGCTTGATCATGCACTGATCACGTAGCTATCTTGCACTGATCATGTGGCTGATCATACACTCATCACGGGACTGATCGTGCCACTGATCACGCGCGCTATCATGCATTGTCTACATGACTCCACATGCACTGATCTCGTGGATGATCATGCACTGATCACGTGACTGAGCATGCACTGATCACGTGACTGATCATGCACTGATCACGTGGCTGATCATGCAACTGATCACATAATTGATCATGCACTGATCATTTTGGCTGATCATGCACTGATCACATGGCTGATCATACACTGATCACGTGACTGATCATGCACTGATCACGTGACTGAACATCCACTGATCAGTTGGCTATCATGCACTGATTACTTGGCTGATCATACACTGATCACCGTGACTGATAATGCACTGATTCATCTGGCTATCATGCACTCATTACCTGGCTATGCGTGCACTGATCACGTGGTTAATCATACACTGATCACGAGACTGATATGCACTGATCACGTCTATATCATGCACTGATCACATGACTGCCCATGCACTGATCACCCGGATGATCATACACTGATCATGTGACAGATCATGCAATTATCACGTAGCTACCATGTACTGGTCACGTGAGTGATCATGCACTGATGACGAAATTGATCATGCACTGATCATGTGTCTGATCATGCAACTGATCACGTGGCTGATCCTACACTGATCACGTAACTGATCATGCACTGATCACGTGCCTGGTCATGCACTGATCATGTGGCTATCATGCACTGATCACTTGGCTGGACATACACTGATCACGTGCCTGGTCATGCACTGATCACGTGCCTGATCGTGCACTGATCACGGCGCTATCATGCATTGACTACATGACTCCACATGCACTGATCACGTGGATGATCATGCACTGATCAAGTGACTGACCATGCACTGATCACGTGACTGATCATGCACTGATCACATGGCTGATCATGCACTGATCACGTGGCTATCATGCACTGCTCACGTGGCTGATCATTCTATGATCACGCAGCTACCATGTACTGGTCACATGACTGATCATGCACTGATCACGTGACTGATCATGCAGTGATCACGTGGCTATCGTGCACTACTCACGTGGCTGATCATGCAATGATCATGTAGCTACCATATACAGGTCACGTAAATGATCAAACACCCATCAGGTGACTGATCATGCACTGATCACGTGGCTATCATGCACTGATCACGAGACTGATCATACACTGATCACGTCTATATCATGCACTGATCACATGAATGCCCATGCACTGATCACGTGGATGATCATACACTAATCATGTGACAGATCATGCACTGATCACGTGGCTGATCATGCACTGATACCGTGACTGAGCATGGACTGATCACATGACTAACATGTAGTGATCACGTGACTTAATGGCGCTGATCATGTGACTGATCATGCACTGATCATGTTTGCTATCATACACTGATCATGTGCCTCTGGAGGCAATAAGCAAAGAGCTGAGTAGGCACGAATCATACAGTCAGCAGGCAATAATAATGGAACTCAGCTCTGAGGAATCATGCTGCTCAGCTGGCAATAATCAAGCAGCTGAGCAGGCAGGAATTACACAGCACAGCTGGGCAATTGTCAAGCAGATGACAGGCAGGAATCGTGCAGCTCAGCTGGCAATTGTCAAGCAGTTGAGCAGATAGTAATCACGCAGCTCAGCAGACCCTGATCACGTGACTGAGAATGCACTGTTCACGTGGCTGATCATACACTGATCACGTGATTGATCATGCACTGATCACTTGGATATCATGCATTGATCACGTGGCTGATCATACACTGTTCACGTGTCTGACCATGCACTGGTCACGTGGCTGATAATACACTGCTCACGTAACTGATCATGCACTGATCACGTGGCTATCATGCACTGAATACGTGGCTGAACATGCACTGTTTACATGACTTCTCATGTACTGATCATGTGGTTGATAATGCACTGATCACGTGGCTATCATACTCTGCTCACGTGTCTGATCATGCAACGATCACGTAGCAACCATGTACTGGTCTCGTGACTGATCATGCACTGATCACGTAATTGATCCTGCACTGATCACGTGGCTCATCACGCACTGATCCGTTGGCTGATCAGACACGTATCACGTGACTGATCATGTACAGATCACGTGACTAATCATGAAGTGATCACGTGGCTATCCTGCACTGATCACGTGGATATCATGCACTGATCACGTGGCTGATCATGCAATGATCACGTAGCTACCATGTACTGCTCACGTGACTGATCATGCACTGATCACGTGACTGATCATGGACTGATCACGTGGCTGATCATGCACTGATCACGTGGCTGATCATGCACTGTTCACGTGACTGATCATGCACTGATCACGTGACTGATCATGCACTGATCACGTGTCTATCATGCACTAATCACGTGGCTATCATTCACTGATCACGTGGATATCATACACTGATCACGTGGCTGATCACACACGTATCACATGACTGATCATGCACTGATCACGTGGCTGATGATGCAATGATCACGTAGCTACCATGCACTGGTCAGGTGACTGATCATGCACTGATCACGTGGCTATCATTCACTGATCACGTGGATATCATACACTGATCACGTGGCTGATCACACACGTATCACATGACTGATCATGCACTGATCACGTGGCTGATGATGCAATGATCACGTAGCTACCATGCACTGGTCAGGTGACTGATCATGCACTGATCACGTGGCTATCATACTCTGCTCACGTGTCTGATCATGCAACGATCACGTAGCAACCATGTACTGGTCTCGTGACTGATCATGCACTGATCACGTAATTGATCCTGCACTGATCACGTGGCTCATCACGCACTGATCCGTTGGCTGATCAGACACGTATCACGTGACTGATCATGTACAGATCACGTGACTAATCATGAAGTGATCACGTGGCTATCCTGCACTGATCACGTGGATATCATGCACTGATCACGTGGCTGATCATGCAATGATCACGTAGCTACCATGTACTGCTCACGTGACTGATCATGCACTGATCACGTGACTGATCATGGACTGATCACGTGGCTGATCATGCACTGATCACGTGGCTGATCATGCACTGTTCACGTGACTGATCATGCACTGATCACGTGACTGATCATGCACTGATCACGTGTCTATCATGCACTAATCACGTGGCTATCATTCACTGATCACGTGGATATCATACACTGATCACGTGGCTGATCACACACGTATCACATGACTGATCATGCACTGATCACGTGGCTGATGATGCAATGATCACGTAGCTACCATGCACTGGTCAGGTGACTGATCATGCACTGATCACGTGGCTATCATGCTCTGCTCACGTGGCTGATCATGCAATGATCACGCAGCTACCATGTACTGGTCACATGACTGATCATGCACTGATCACGTAATTGATCATGCACTGATCACCTGGCTTATCATGCATTAATCATGTGACTGATCATGTGCTGATCATGTTTGGTGTCACACACTGATCATGTGCCTCTGGAGGCAAAGAACATAGAGCTGAGGAGGCAGGAAACAGTCAGCAGGCTATAATCATGGAACTCAGCTCTGAGAAATCATGCTGCTCAGCTGGCAATAATCAAATAGATGAGCAGGCAGGAATTACGAAGCACAGCTGGCAATTGTCAAGGAGATGGCAGGCAGGAATCGTGCAGCACAGCTGGCAATTGTCAAGCAGATGAGCAGACAGAAATCACGCAGCTCAGCAGGACCTGATCACGTGACTGAGCATGCTCTGTTCACATGGCTGATCACACACCTATCACGTGACTGATCATGCACTGATCACGTGGTTCTCATGCACTGATCACGTGATTGCGCATGCATTGATCACGTAATTGTATACACTGATCACGTGGTTATCATGCACTGATGACGTGGCTAATCATACACTGATCATATGACTGATCATGCACTGATCACGTAGCTATCTTGCACTGATCCCTTGGCTGATCATACACTCATCACGGGACTGATCGTGCACTGATCAAGGCGCTATCATGCATTGATTCCATGACTCCCCATGCACTGATCACGTGGATGATCATGCACTGATCACGTGACTGACCATGCACTGATCACGTGACTGAACATGCACTGATCACGTGGCTATCATGCACTGATCACCTGGCTATCATGCACTGATCACGTGACTGATCATGCACTGATCACGTGACTGATCATGCACTGATCACGTGGCTATCATGCACTGATCACTTGGCTGAACGTACACTGATCACGTGCCTGGTCATGCACTGATCACGTGGCTGATCATGCACTGATCATGTGACTGATCATGCACTGACCGTGTGTCTGATCATGCACTGCTCCGTGGCTATCATGCACTGCTCACGTGGCTGATCATGCGATGATCACGTGGCTATCATGCACTACTCACGTGGCTGATCATGCAATGATCATGTAGCTACCATGTACAGGTCACGTGAATGATCATACACAGATCAGGTGACTGATCATGCACTGATCACGTGGCTATCATGCACTGATCACGAGACTGATCATGCCACTGATCACGTCTATATCATGCACTGATCACATGACTGCCCATGCACTGATCACGTGGGTGATCATACACTAATCATGTGACAGATCATGCACTGATCACGTGGCTGATCATTCACTGATACCGTGAGTGAGCATGGACTGATCACATGACTATCATGTAGTGATCACGTGACTTAATGGCGCTGATCATGTGACTGATCATGCGCTGATCATGTTTGCTATCATACACTGATCATGTGCCTCTGGAGGCAATAAACAATGAGCTGAGTAGGCACGAATCAAACAGTCAGCAGGCAATAATCATGGAACTCAGCTGTGAGGAATCATGCTGCTCAGCTGGCAATAATCAAGCAGCTGCGCAGGCAGGAATTACGCAGCACAGCTGGCAATTGTCAAGCAGATGACAGGCAGGAATCGTGCAGCTCAGCTGGCAATTGTCAAGCAGATGAGCAGACAGTAATCACGCAGCTCAGCAGGCCCAGATCACGTGACTGAGCATGCACTGTTCACGTGGCTGATCATACACTGATCACGTGATTGATCATTCACTGATCACTTGGATATCATGCACTGATCACCTGGCTGATCATACACTGTTCACGTGTCTGACCATGCACTGATCACGTGGCTGATCATACACTGCTCACGTAACTGATCATGCACTGATCACGTGGCTGAACATGCACTGTTCACGTGGCTGATCACACACCTGTCACGTGACATATCATGCACTGATCACGTGGCACTCATGCACTGATCACGTGGCTGATCATACTCTGCTCACGAAACTGATCATGCACACGTCACGTGGCTATCATGCACTGCTCACGTGGTTCGTCATGGAATGATCACGAAGCTACCATATACTGGTCACGTGACTGATCATGCACAGATCACGTAAATGATCATGCACTGTTCACGTGACTGATCATGTACTGATCACGTGACTGATAATGCCCTGATCACGTGGCTATCATGCTCTGCTCACGTGGCTGATCGTGCAACGATCAGGTAGCAACCATGTACTGGTCTCGTGACTGATCATGCACTGATCATATAATTGATCCTGCACTGATCACCTGGCTCATCACGCACTGATCCGGTGGCTGATCACACACGTATCACGTGACTGATCATGTACAGATCACGTGACTAATCATGAAGTGATCACCTGGCTATCCTGCACTGATCACGTGGCTGATCATGCAATGATCACGTAGCTACCATGTACTGGTCCCGTGACTGATCATGCACTGAACACGTGAATAATCATGCACTGATCACGTGACTGATCATGCACTGATCATGTGGCTATCCTGCACTGCTAACTTGGCTGATCATGCAATAATCAGGCAGCTACCATGTACTGGTCACGTGACTGATCATGCACTGATGACGTAATTGATCATTCACTGATCATGTGGCTGATCATGCACTGATCACGTGAC
The DNA here is from genome assembly GCF_002263795.3 of Bos taurus. Classification (NCBI taxonomy): domain Eukaryota; kingdom Metazoa; phylum Chordata; class Mammalia; order Artiodactyla; family Bovidae; genus Bos; species Bos taurus. Next base: position 102,388 of record NW_020191202.1, read on the forward strand.
TGATCATGCACTGATCACGTGACTGATCATGCACTGATCACGTGGCTATCATGCACTGATCACTTGGCTGGTCATACACTGATCACGCAGCTACCATGTACTGGTCACGTGACTGATCATGCACTGATGACGTAATTGATCATGCACTGATCATGTGGCTGATCATGCACTGATCACGTGACTGATCATGCACTGATCACGTGACTGAGCATGCACTGTTCACGTGGCTGATCATACACTGATCACGTGATTGATCCTGCACTTATCACTTGGATATCATGCACTGATCACGTGGCTGATCATACACTGTTCATGTGTCTGACCATGCACTGATCACATGGCTGATCATACACTGCTCACGTAACTGATCATGCACTTATCACGTAATTGATCATGCACTGATCACGTGGCTGATCATGCAATGATCACGTAGCTACCATTTACTGTTCATGTGACTGATCATGCACTGATCACGTGACTGATCATGCAATGATCACGTGGCTGATCATGCACTGATCACGTGGCTATCATGCACTTTTCACGTGGCTGATCATGGAATGATCACGCAGCTACCATGTACTGGTCACATGACTGATCATGCACTGATCACGTAATTGATCATGCACTGATCACCTGGCTTATCATGCATTGATTATGTGATTCATCATGTGCTGATCATGTTTGCTGTCATACACTGATCATGTGCCTCTGGAGGCAGTGAACAAAGAGCTGAGTAGGCAGGAATCAGTAGGCAATAATCATGGAACTCAGCTCTGAGAAATCATGCTGCTCAGCTGGCAATAATCAAGTAGATGAGCAGGCAGGAATTATGCAGCACAGGTGGCAATTGTCAAGCAGATGACAGGCAGGAATCGTGCAGCTCAGCTGGCAATTGTCAAGCAGATGAGCAGACAGTAATCACGCAGCTCAGCAGGCCTGATCACGTGACTGAGCATGCACTGTTCACGTGGCTAATCATACACTGATCACTTGGATATCATGCACTGATCACGTGGCTGATCATACACTGTTCACGTGTCTAACCATGCACTGATCTCGTGGCTGATCATACAATGCTCATGTAACTGATCATGCACTGATCACGTGGCTATCATGCACTGAATACTTGGCTGAACATGCACTGTTCACGTGGCTGATCACACACCTGTCACGTGACATATCATGCACTGATCACGTGGCACTCATGCACTGATCACGTGGCTGATCATACTCTGCTCACGTAACTCATCATGCACACATCACGTTTCTATCATGCACTGCTCACGTGGCTCGCATGGAATGATCACGTAGCTACCATGTACTGGTCACGTGACTGATCATGCACAGATAACGTAAATGATCATGCACTGTTCACGTGACTGATCATGTACTGATCACGTGACTGATCATGCACTTATCATTTGGCTGATCATGCACTGATCACGTGGCTGATCATACACTGATCACGTGACTGATCATACACTGATCACGTGGCTATCATGCACTGATCACTTGGCTGATCATGCACTGATCACGTGGCTGATCATGCACTGATACCGTGACTGAGCATGGACTGATCACATAACTATCATGTAGTGATCACGTGACTTAATGGCGCTGATCACGTGACTGATCATGCGCTGATCATGTTTGCTATCATACACTGATCATGTGCCTCTGGAGGCAATAAACAAAGAGTTGAGTAGGCACGAATCAAACAGTCAGCAGGCAATAATCATGGAACTCATGTGTGAGGAATCATGCTGCTCAGCTGGCAATAATCAAGCAGCTGTGCAGGCAGGAATTACGCAGCACAACTGGCAATTGTCAAGCAGATGACAGGCAGGAATCGTGCAGATCAGCTGGCAATTGTCAAGCAGATGAGCAGACAGTAATCACGCAGCTCAGCAGGCCCAGATCACGTGACTGAGCATGCACTGTTCACGTGGCTGATCATGCACTGATCACGTCTATATCATGCACTGATCACATGACTGCCCATGCACTGATCACGTGGGTGATCATACACTAATCATGTGACAGATCATGCACTGATCACGTGGCTGATCATTCACTGATACCGTGACTGAGCATGGACTGATCACATGACTATCATGTAGTGATCACGTGACTTAATGGCGCTGATCATGTGACTGATCATGCGCTGATCATGTTTGCTATCATACACTGATCATGTGCCTCTCGAGGCAAAAAAAAAAGAGCTGAGTAGGCACGAATCAAACAGTCAGCAGGCAATAATCATGGAATTCAGCTGTGAGGAATCATGCTGCTCAGCTGGCAATAATCAAGCAGCTGAGCAGGCAGGAATTACGCAGCACAGCTGCAATTGTCAAGCAGATGACAGGCAGGAATCGTGCAGCTCAGCTGGCAATTGTCAAGCAGATGAGCAGACAGTAATCACGCAGCTCAGCAGGCCCTGATCACGTGACTGAGCATGCACTGTTCACGTGGCTGATCATACACTGATCACGTGACTGATCATGCACTGATCACTTGGATATCATGCACTGATCACATGGCTGATCATACACTGTTCACATGTCTGACCATGCACTGATCACGTGGCTGATCATACACTGCTCATGTAACTGATCATGCACTGATCACGTGGCTCTCATGCACTGAATACGTGGCTGAACATGCACTGTTCACGTGGCTGATCATACTCTGCTCACGTAACTCATCATGCACACATCACGTGGCTATCATGCACTGCTCATGTGGTTCGTCATGGAATGATCACGAAGCTACCATATACTGGTCACTGTCTGATCATGCACAGATCACGTAAATGATCATGCACTGTTCACGTGACTGATCATGTACTGATCACGTGACTAATCATGAAGTGATCACGTGGCTATCCTGCACTTATCACGTGGATATCATGCACTGATTACGTGGCTGATCACACACGTATCACGTGACTGATCATGCACTGATCACGTGGCTGATGATGCAATGATCACGTAGCTACCATGCACTGGTCAGGTGACTGATCATGCACTGATCACGTGGCTATCATGCTCTGCTCACGTGGCTGATCATGCAATGATCACGCAGCTACCATGTACTGGTCACATGACTGATCATGCACTGATCACGTAATTGATCATGCACTGATCACCTGGCTTATCATGCATTGATCATGTGACTGATCATGTGCTGATCATGTTTGGTGTCACACACTGATCATGTGCCTCTGGAGGCAAAGAACATCGAGCTGAGGAGGCAGGAAACAGTCAGCAGGCTATAATCATGGAACTCAGCTCTGAGAAATCATGCTGCTCAGCTGGCAATAATCAAATAGATGAGCAGGCAGGAATTACGCAGCACAGCTGGCAATTGTCAAGGAGATGGCAGGCAGGAATCGTGCAGCACAGCTGGCAATTGTCAAGAAGATGAGCAGACAGAAATCACGCAGCTCAGCAGGACCTGATCACGTGACTGAGCATGCTCTGTTCACATGGCTGATCACACACCTATCACGTGACTGATCATGCACTGATCACGTGGTTCTCATGCACTGATCACGTGATTGCGCATGCATTGATCACGTAATTGTATACACTGATCACGTGGTTATCATGCACTGATGACGTGGCTAATCATACACTGATCATATGACTGATCATGCACTGATCACGTAGCTATCTTGCACTGATCCCTTGGCTGATCATACACTCATCACGGGACTGATCGTTCACTGATCAAGGCGCTATCATGCATTGATTGCATGACTCCCCATGCACTGATCACGTGGATGATCATGCACTGATCACGTGACTGACCATGCACTGATCACGTGACTGAACATGCACTGATCACGTGGCTATCATGCACTGATCACTTGGCTGAACATACACTGATCACGTGACTGATCATGCACTGATCACGTGACTGATCATGCACTGATCACGTGGCTATCATGCACTGATCACTTGGCTGAACATACACTGATCACGTGCCTGGTCATGCACTGATCACGTGGCTGATCATGCACTGATCATGTGACTGATCATGCACTGACCGTGTGTCTGATCATGCACTGCTCACGTGGCTATCATGCACTGCTCACGTGGCTGATCATGCGATGATCACGCAGCTACCATGTACTGGTCACATGACTGATCATGCACTGATCACGTGACTGATCATGCAGTGATCACGTGGCTATCATGCACTACTCACGTGGCTGATCATGCAATGATCATGTAGCTACCATGTACAGGTCACGTGAATGATCATACACCCATCAGTTGACTGATCATGCACTGATCAAGTGGCTATCATGCACTGATCACGAGACTGATCATGCACTGATCACGTCTATATCATGCACTGATCACATGACTGCCCATGCACTGATCACGTGGATGATTATAGACTAATCATGTGACAGATCATGTACTGATCACCTGGCTGATCATGCACTGATCACGTGGCTGATCATGCACTGATACCGTGACTGAGCATGGACTGATCACATAACTATCATGTAGTGATCACGTGACTTAATGGCGCTGATCACGTGACTGATCATGCGCTGATCATGTTTGCTATCATACACTGATCATGTGCCTCTGGAGGCAATAAACAAAGAGTTGAGTAGGCACGAATCAAACAGTCAGCAGGCAATAATCATGGAACTCATGTGTGAGGAATCATGCTGCTCAGCTGGCAATAATCAAGCAGCTGTGCAGGCAGGAATTACGCAGCACAACTGGCAATTGTCAAGCAGATGACAGGCAGGAATCGTGCAGATCAGCTGGCAATTGTCAAGCAGATGAGCAGACAGTAATCACGCAGCTCAGCAGGCCCAGATCACGTGACTGAGCATGCACTGTTCACGTGGCTGATCATGCACTGATCACGTCTATATCATGCACTGATCACATGACTGCCCATGCACTGATCACGTGGGTGATCATACACTAATCATGTGACAGATCATGCACTGATCACGTGGCTGATCATTCACTGATACCGTGACTGAGCATGGACTGATCACATGACTATCATGTAGTGATCACGTGACTTAATGGCGCTGATCATGTGACTGATCATGCGCTGATCATGTTTGCTATCATACACTGATCATGTGCCTCTCGAGGCAAAAAAAAAAGAGCTGAGTAGGCACGAATCAAACAGTCAGCAGGCAATAATCATGGAATTCAGCTGTGAGGAATCATGCTGCTCAGCTGGCAATAATCAAGCAGCTGAGCAGGCAGGAATTACGCAGCACAGCTGCAATTGTCAAGCAGATGACAGGCAGGAATCGTGCAGCTCAGCTGGCAATTGTCAAGCAGATGAGCAGACAGTAATCACGCAGCTCAGCAGGCCCTGATCACGTGACTGAGCATGCACTGTTCACGTGGCTGATCATACACTGATCACGTGACTGATCATGCACTGATCACTTGGATATCATGCACTGATCACATGGCTGATCATACACTGTTCACATGTCTGACCATGGCACTGATCACGTGGCTGATCATACACTGCTCATGTAACTGATCATGCACTGATCACGTGGCTCTCATGCACTGAATACGTGGCTGAACATGCACTGTTCACGTGGCTGATCATACTCTGCTCACGTAACTCATCATGCACACATCACGTGGCTATCATGCACTGCTCATGTGGTTCGTCATGGAATGATCACGAAGCTACCATATACTGGTCACTGTCTGATCATGCACAGATCACGTAAATGATCATGCACTGTTCACGTGACTGATCATGTACTGATCACGTGACTAATCATGAAGTGATCACGTGGCTATCCTGCACTTATCACGTGGATATCATGCACTGATTACGTGGCTGATCACACACGTATCACGTGACTGATCATGCACTGATCACGTGGCTGATGATGCAATGATCACGTAGCTACCATGCACTGGTCAGGTGACTGATCATGCACTGATCACGTGGCTATCATGCTCTGCTCACGTGGCTGATCATGCAATGATCACGCAGCTACCATGTACTGGTCACATGACTGATCATGCACTGATCACGTAATTGATCATGCACTGATCACCTGGCTTATCATGCATTGATCATGTGACTGATCATGTGCTGATCATGTTTGGTGTCACACACTGATCATGTGCCTCTGGAGGCAAAGAACATCGAGCTGAGGAGGCAGGAAACAGTCAGCAGGCTATAATCATGGAACTCAGCTCTGAGAAATCATGCTGCTCAGCTGGCAATAATCAAATAGATGAGCAGGCAGGAATTACGCAGCACAGCTGGCAATTGTCAAGGAGATGGCAGGCAGGAATCGTGCAGCACAGCTGGCAATTGTCAAGAAGATGAGCAGACAGAAATCACGCAGCTCAGCAGGACCTGATCACGTGACTGAGCATGCTCTGTTCACATGGCTGATCACACACCTATCACGTGACTGATCATGCACTGATCACGTGGTTCTCATGCACTGATCACGTGATTGCACATGCATTGATCACGTAATTGTATACACTGATCACGTGGTTATCATGCACTGATGACGTGGCTAATCATACACTGATCATATGACTGATCATGCACTGATCACGTAGCTATCTTGCACTGATCCCTTGGCTGATCATACACTCATCACGGGACTGATCGTTCACTGATCAAGGCGCTATCATGCATTGATTGCATGACTCCCCATGCACTGATCACGTGGATGATCATGCACTGATCACGTGACTGACCATGCACTGATCACGTGACTGAACATGCACTGATCACGTGGCTATCATGCACTGATCACTTGGCTGAACATACACTGATCACGTGACTGATCATGCACTGATCACGTGACTGATCTTGCACTGATCACGTGGCTATCATGCACTGATCACTTGGCTGAACATACACTGATCACGTGCTTGGTCATGCACTGATCACGTGGCTGATCATGCACTGATCATGTGACTGATCATGCACTGACCGTGTGTCTGATCATGCACTGCTCACGTGGCTATCATGCACTGCTCACGTGGCTGATCATGCGATGATCACGCAGCTACCATGTACTGGTCACATGACTGATCATGCACTGATCACGTGACTGATCATGCAGTGATCACGTGGGCTATCATGCACTACTCACGTGGCTGATCATTGCAATGATCATGTAGCTACCATGTACAGGTCACGTGAATGATCATACACCCTTCAGTTGACTGATCATGCACTGGATCAAGTGGCTATCATGCACTGATCACGAGTCTGATCATGCACTGATCACGTCTATATCATGCACTGATCACATGACTGCCCATGCACTGATCACGTGCGATGATTATTAGGACTAATCATGTGACAGATCATGTACTGATCACCTGGGCTGATCATGCACTGATCACGTGGCTGATCATGCACTGATACCGTGACTGAGCATGGGACTGATCACATAAACTATCGATGTAGTGATCACGTGACTTAATGGCGCTGATCACGTTGACTGATCATGCGCTGATCATGTTTGCTATCATACCACTGATCATGTGCCTCTGGAGGCAATAAACAAAGAGCTGAGTTAGGCACGAATCAAACAGTCAGCAGGCAATAATCATGGAACTCATGTGTGAGGAATCATGCTGCTCAGCTGGCAATAATCAAGCAGCTGTGCAGGCAGGAATTACGCAGCACAACTGGCAATTGTCAAGCAGATGACAGGCAGGAATCGTGCAGATCAGCTGGCAATTGTCAAGCAGATGAGCAGACAGTAATCACGCAGCTCAGCAGGCCCAGATCAGTGACTGAGCATGCACTGTTCACGTGGCTGATCATGCACTGATCACGTCTATATCATGCACTGATCACATGACTGCCCATGCACTGATCACGTGGGGTGATCATACACTAATCATGTGACAGATCATGCACTGATCACGTGCTGATCATTCACTGATACCGTGACTGAGCATGGACTGATCACATGACTATCATGTAGTGATCACGTGACTTAATGGCGCTGATCATGTGACTGATCATGCGCTGATCATGTTTGCTATCATACACTGATCATGTGCCTCTGGAGGCAATAAACAAAGAGCTGAGTAGGCACGAATCAAACAGTCAGCAGGCAATAATCATGGAACTCAGCTTGAGGAATTCATGCTGCTCAGCTGGCATAATCAAGCAGCTGAGCAGGCAGGAATTACGCAGCACAGCTGCAATTGTCAAGCAGATGACAGGCAGGAATCGTGCACCTCAGCTGCCAATTGTCAAGCAGATGAGCAGACAGTAATCACGCAGCTCAGCAGGCCCAGATCACGTGACTGAGCATGCACTGTTCACGTGGCTATCATACACTGATCACGTGATTGATCATGCACTGAACACGTGTTATCATGCACTGATCACGTGGCTGATCATACACTGTTCACGTGTCTGACCATGCACTGCTCACGAGGCTGATCATACACTGCTCACGTAACTGATCATGCACTGATCACGTGGCTATTCATGCACTGTATCACTTGGGCTGAACATGCACTGTTCACGTGGCTGATCACACACTGTCACGTGAACATATCATGCACTGATCACCTGCACTATGCACTGATCACATGGCTGAGTATACTCTGCTGACGAAACTGATCATGGCACACATCACGTGGCTATCATGCACTTCTCACGTGGTTCGTCATGGAATGATCACGAAGCTACCATATACTGGTCACGTGACTGATCCTGCACAGATCATGTAAATGATCATGCACTGTTCACGTGACTGATCATGTACTGATCACGTGACTGATAATGCACTGATCACGTGGCTATCATGCTCTGCTCACGTGGCTGATCATGCAACGGTCACGTAGCAACCATGTACTGGTCTCGTGACTGATCATGCACTGATCACGTAATTGATCCTGCACTGATCACGTGGCTCATCACGCACTGATCCGGTGGCTGATCACACACGTATCACGTGACTGATCATGTACAGGATCACGTGACTAATCATGAAGTGATCACGTGGCTATCCTGAACTGATCAAGTGGATATCCTGCACTGATCACGTGGCTGATCACACACGTATCACGTGACTGATCAGGCACTGATCACGTGGCTATCATGCACTGATCACGTGACTGATCATGCACAGATCACGTGACTGATCATGCACAGATCACGTGACTGATCATGCATTGATATGCACAGATCACGTGACTGATCATGCAATGATCACGTAGCTACCATGTACTGCTCACGTGACTGATCATGCACTGATCACGTGACTGATCATGAACTGATCACGTGGCTGATCATGCACTGATCACGTGGCTGATCATGCACTGATCACGTGACTGATCATGCACTGATCACGTGACTGATCATGCACTAATCACGTGTCTATCATGCACTAATCACGTGGCTATCATTCACTGATCACGTGGGATTATCATGCACTGATCACGTGGCTGATCACACACGTATCACATGACTTATCATGCACTGATCACGGTGGCTATCATGCACTGATCACGTGACTGATCATGCACTGATCATTGGCTATCATTGCACTGCTGACTTGGCTGATCATGCAATGATCACGCAGCTACCATGTACTGGTCACGTGACTGATCATGCACTGATGACGTAATTGATCCTGCACTGATTATGTGGCGGATCATGCACTGATCACGTGACTGATCATGCACTGATCACGTGACTGATCATGCACTTATCACGTGGCTATCATGCACTGATCACTTGGCTGGTCATACACTGATCACGCAACTACCATGTACTGGTCACGTGACTGATCATGCACTGATGACGTAATTGATCATGCACTGATCATGGTGGCTGATCATGCACTGATCACGTGACTGATCATGCACTGATCACGTGACTGAGCATGCACTGTTCACGTGGCTGATCATACACTGATCACGTGATTGATCCTGCACTTATCACTTGGATATCATGCACTGATCACGTGGCTGTTCATACACTGTTCACGTGACTGATCGTGCACTGATCACATGACTGAGCATGCACTGTTCACGTGGCTGATCATACACTGATCACGTGATTGATCATGGCACTGATCACTTGGATATCATGCACTGATCACGTGGCTGATCATACACTGTTCAACGTGTCTGACCATGCACTGATCACAAGGCTGATCATACACTGCTCATGTAACTGATCATGCACTTATCACGTAATTGATCATGCACTAATCACGTGGCTGATCATTGGCAATGATCTGTAGCTACCATGTACTGGTCCCGTGAGTGACCATGCACTGATCACGTAATTGATCATGCACTGATCACCGTGGCTGATCATGCACTGAACACGTTTACTGACCATGCACTGATCAACGTGACTGATCATGCACTGATCACGTGGCTATCATGCACTGCTCACGTGGCTGATCATGCAATGATCACGCAGCTACCATGTACTGGTAACATGACTGATCATGCACTGATCACGTAATTGATCATGCACTGATCACCTGGCTTATCATGCATTCATCATGTGACTGATCATTGTGCTGATCATGTTTGGTGTCACACACTGATCATGTGCATCTGCAGGCAATGGAACAAAGAGCTGAGTAGGCAGGGAATCAGTCAGCAGGCTATAATCATGAAACTCAGCTTTGAGAATCATGCTGCTCAGCTGGCAGTAATCAAGTAGATGAGCAGGCAGAAATTATGCAGCACAGGTGGCAATTGTCAAGGAGATGACAGGCAGGAATCGTGCAGCTCAGCTGGCAATTGTCAAGCAGATGAGCAGACAGTAATCACGCAGCTCAGCAGGCCTTATCACGTGACTGAGCATGGCACTGTTCACGTGGCTGACACACACCTATCACGTGAAATAATCATGCACTGATCACGTGGCTCTCATGCACTGATCACGTGATTGCCCACATGCACTGATCACGTATATTGTATGCACTGCTCACCTGGCCTATCATGCACTGATGACGAGGCTGATCAGTGCACTAGATCACGTAGCTATCTTGCGCTGATCATGTGGCTGATCATACACTCATCCCCGGGAACTGATCGTGCACTGATCACGGCGCTAATCATGGCATTGTTCTACATGACTCCACATGCACTGATCTCGTGGATGATCATGCACTGATCACGTGACTGAGCATGCACTGATCACGTGACTGATCATGCACTGATCACGTGGCTGATCATGCACTGATCACATAATTGATCATGCACTGATCATTTGGCTGATCATGCACTGATCACATGGCTGATCATACACTGATCACGTGACTGATCATGCACTGATCACGTGACTGATCATCCACTGATCAGTTGGCTATCATGCACTGATTACTTGGCTGATCATACACTGATCACGTGACTGATAATGCACTGATCATCTGGCTATCATGCACTCATTACCTGGCTATCGTGCACTGATCACGTGGTTAATCATACACTGATCACGAGACTGATCATGCAATGATACATGGATTTGTCTATATCATGCACTTGATTCACATGACTGCCCATGCCTGACACCCGGGATGATCATACACTGATCTGTGACAGAGTCATGCAATTACCGTACTACATGGGTACTGGTCGTGAGTGATCATGCACTGATGACGGAAATTGATCATGATGATATTGTGTCTGATCATGGCCACTGATCACCGTGGCTGATCCTACAACTGCTCAACGTAACTGACATGCCTGCATCAGTGCCTGGTCATGCACTGATCATGTGGTATCATGCACTGATCACTTGGCTGGACATACACTGATACGTGCCTGGTCATGCACTGGATCACCTGCCCTGATGTGCCTGATCACGGCGCTATCTGCATTGACTAATGAACTCCAAATGCACTGATCACGTGGATGATCATGACTGATCAAGTGACTGACCAGACTGATCACGTGACTGATCATGCTGATCACATGGCTGATCATGCACTGATACGTGGCTATCATGCACTGCTTCAAGTGGCTGATCATTCTATGAATACGATGCTACCATGTACTGGTCCACATGACTGATCATGCACTGATCATCGTGACTGATCGCAGTGATCACGTGGCTATCGTCACTACTCACGTGGCTGACATACAATGATATGTAGCTACCATATACAGGTCACGTAATGATAAACACCTCAGGTTGACTGATCATGCACTGATCACGTGGCTATCATGCACTGATCACGAGACTGATCATACACTGATCACGTCTATATCATGCACTGATCACATGATGCCATGCACTGATCACCGTGGATGATCAATACACAATCATGTGACAGATCATGCACTGATTCACGTGGCTGATCATGCACTGATACCGTGAACTGAGCATGGACTGATCACATGACTAACATGTATTGATCACGTGACTTAATGGCGCTGAATCCATGTGACGATCATGGCCTGATCATGTTTGCTATCCATACACTGATCATGTGCCTCTGGAGGCAATAAGCAAAGAGCTGAGTAGGCACGAATCAAACAGTCACAAGGCAAGTAATAATGGAACTCAGCCGGAGGAATCAAGCTGCTAAGCTGGCAATACATCACAGGCTGAGCAGGCAGGAATACACACAGCCAGCTGGCAATTGCCAAGCAGATGACCAGGAAGGAATCGTGCAGCTCAGCTGGCTGTCAAGCAGCTTGAGCAGATTGTAATCACGACAGCTCAAGCAGACCCTGGATCTTGACTGAGAATGCACTGTTCAGTGGCTTGATCATACCGTGATGCACGTGATTGATCAAGCACTGATCACTTGGATATCATCATTGATCACGTGGCTGATCATCAAGGAATACATCACACTGTTCACTGATCAGGAGTGGTCTGACATCCTGGTCACCACGGACAGGAGGAGAGCCACAGTGATCAGATCATAATAAAATCATGATCAGTAATGAGAACATGTAAACAGTGCATGTTTCAGACGTGCTGATACATCCTACAGTATCTCACAGATGCAATGAAGCCAACAGTGAATCAGTGACGTAGACACTTCTTCGTGAGCAGTCACTATTCATCATGAACTGATCATCCATCTGAGCACCCTGATGCTAGCCGTGAGCCTATCATGTCAGGCAAATCTGATACGTGGCTCGAAGCATGCAACTGTTTAACCATGAACTTCGTCTGTTCTCATGTAACTATCATGACAATGGCGCTTGATGAATGCACAACGCTGGTAACGTGGCTATCTGAAATAGCAGCCTGCGACGTTGTCTGTCATGATTCAGTGGAACTGACAGTCACTGGCATGATCAATCACGTGATCAAGTGGTAAGCATACTCATGTAACTGGTTCGGTACGGGTGAATTGGATAAAATACAGGCACATGACTTTTCAAGTCACCACTGTAATTGTGAATCTCTAGCAGCTGATTCACGGTGTGCTACATCATCGCACGCAGCGCGTGTATGTGCATTGTCCAGTTTGTACACGTAACTCACAGTGATGGGAGGTATGGCTTGAAAGATGCTCACCGATTCGTGACCTTGCAACTGCTATCGCATGCTGAGTCACCGTTGTTGAATCCAACCTGCACTGATTGTCAGCTTGCTGAAGATGGGTATTAATATTCCTGGCCTGCTTCAGCTGCCTCGACTGAACATCTATGGTGGCAGCCTGAGAATCATCGCAATCACGTAGCTACATGATACTGCTCACTGCTGAATCCTCAGAACTCTACAGTGAGTTCCATTATTAGCATAGCCTCGTGATCTACGACGGTGATAGCTTAGAGATTCATGTGCAGTTGATTCACCTCAGCCGTTTGTCGTACTATGATCGATCTCCAGAGGCAACATGAATCAGTGTGCAATGATGCTTGAAATACACGATCAGTGCAAGTGGGATTGAGATCATTCCACATGACAGCGCATTAAGGTCACGCAGCTGTGAATCACTACTACATGTTAGTCCATGTATCAGGTTCATCGTTCTCGAGGATCATTCGACACGAGTATACCGTGAATGTGATGAATTGATCAGCCCACGTGATCAAGTGATGATCTGTCTACATGATTAGTGTATGACGACACTGATCACCCACGGATGTGCGCAGTAGTGTCTAGGCATAGCATTATCACGTGGTTGATATGCCATAATTTCACGCTGTAGAACAATGCTGGATATTCGACTATGATATAACGTAGCATGATCCACTGGTGGCTGATAAGACTCTGCAGTGATCCATGCATGATGCCACGACACCACGTTACACGTAATAAATGACTGATCATCACCGACACTGATCCACGTGATCGATGGGCTGATGGAGCATGAATCAGTCACCTGATGGGTGTTTGAAATCATTTGACGTGGACGCTTATAGCAAATGATGATGGCGATCAGTAAGCCTAGCGTACAATGCTAGATGTTCAGGGTTGGACTGATTATGCACGCAGATACGTGATCCCACGTGGAGTCTGATCATTGTCACAACTAGCGGTGATTTAGCCAACAGACTAGTTGCAATGAATCATGTGACAACTTGCAAATCAACGCTGGCTGATTCACATCAGGGTAGCATGACTCTATGTGTCATGTAGACCAGCTACAACTAATTGGTTGCCTGAGATGACTGATAGCCCATTGCGTATCATGTAACCGAGTGATATCTACAGGCCACGGGAGTGCGATGATAGCCAATAGCACGCACCGTGGCTGATGAATCAACGTAATGACATTGCATAAGGATTACACGTAACCCCATGTGATCAGTGCATTATCAGTCACGTGATCAAGTGCGGTACAATGCACCTGGTCCAGAGTGGAACTGGATTATCACCTTGATCAGTGATGTGATGCTACAGATAATCGTAGGATGTTATGCATATTGCTATATGTGTAAGGAGGTAAGTAGAATAGAGAGGAGAAAAGATAGAGAAAGTAAAGGTGATAAGAGTTGATAATGAGGATGAACGTATGCGATGCATTGAAGTAAGAAAGAAGTAAGTATAGAGATGAGAGATCATCACGTGATAGTGGCCACTGATGTGGAGCACGTGGCTAATCTTCTGTAATCAATCTGCCTGAATCAGGCTGTCTGATCATGCTGAACGATCAGTAGCGGATGAATCCCAATGTACCATCAGGTCTCGCGTGCTGATCATTAAGCACCGTGATCGGCATGCACTGTATGCACCCAAGTAATGTATCCTGCACTGATCACAGTGGCTATCACCGCAACTGGGATCCTTGCGCTGGGTCAGGCACACAGCGTGAATACAGTGGTGAGATGTACCTGATGTAGACATGTACAGATCACGGTGACTTAAAGGTTAAAAAGCTCATGAAAGGATTGATACAGAGGGTGGCTTTGCAATATTGAGGATAGCAG